>NC_088871.1:45570385-45688773 GCF_032884065.1 Artemia franciscana | reverse complement strand
AATTGATTATAAAGCAATTAGAAAAGAAAGGCCTGAAAACTGAACTGAAAGTTAAGTGTAATAAGTGTAACTGGGAAAAGAGGATTAAAGGTGAACCAGAATGTCCAGCAACAAGCGTAAAAGAATATCTTTCAAGTTTTACGGACCAGACACAGGTTGCTTTTTCCGAAAAAAAATCAAGTCTTAAAGGCTGCTTGAATTCGAAGGCTGTTTGGGGAGCCATGGTAGTGGAGGAGGGTATTCTACACTGTGTGAATTCTTCGGGGTGCTTGGAGTGAAACCAATGTCACGAATAGTTTATTCCCGTATTGAAAGGCAGCTTGTAATGCTTGGATGAATAGTTTATCGGAAATTTTGCTAGAAAATGGACGAGAGGCCTTAAAATCAGCCATTCATGAAGATAGGTATAAGGAGGACTCATACTGGACAAAAGTGATATGTGATGGAGGCTGGAATAAGCGTAGCAAAGGACACGATTATTCGGCCAAAGGATGTGTTGCAGTTATCATAGATGCATTTACGAAAAAACTGTTATATGTTGGCATAAAAAATAATACTGTTATATATGTTTTTCTTCTGCAAACGCCAAAGTAATTCCCAAAGATCATTTCTGCTTTCTGAATTATAACGGAAATTCAAGGAGCATGGAAACAGATATTCTAGTTGAAGGCTTTCGTTCCAGTGAGGAGATGCACGGATTACAGTTTTTAGAGTTTATCGGTGACGGTGATTCCAGTGTTTTTTTATAAGCTAAAACAAAGTGTTTCCTACGGTTCCAACATACGGAAACATGAATGTGCAAATCACGTCACAAAAAACTATACAGCCCATCTATATAATTTGTGCAAAAATAAAAAAGGTTTGTACACAAAATGTCTTCCCCGAGGAATTATCCAGCAACTGACAAAAAATTTAAGGGGTGCGATAAAAATAAATTCTGAAAATAATGGAACAGCAGAAGAATTGAAAATCTTGTTAAAAAGAGGTCCGTACCATGTTGTCGGAAACCACACAAAATGTGATTCTGGATGTCCTAAGATTGCTGAATTGACCGTGAATAGTAAAATAGAAGATCGGTGGAATAATTTTCCCCTGCACGTGTTTGAAGATGTTATGACAGAGGTCGATATTGTGTGTCGAAAAGCAGAGCAGCTTCGAAATGACGCAACTACAAACTTAGCTGAAAGCTACATGTCAGTTGTTGCTAAATTCATCGGAGGAAAGCAAATAAGCCGGTCTAAACGAGGTTCATATCATGCAAGAGTTCATGGAGCAAGTCTTGCTTATAATTCAGGTCCAAAATGGCATCAATTAGCTTGGAAAAATATTTTTGGGCTTAGTCCTTCTAGCGTAACAAAAAAATATTGTAATAAAACGGCTAAACTCCGTGTAATATCTAAACGTAATTTGACCAGTTATTATAGTGCTCTTGGAGGAAAACACGTTGCTAAGTTAAAAAATAGAAACTATAACTTTGGTAATCGTGACTATGGACCAAATTGCAATAAGCCAGACATGACTTCTGATGAAATGAATTTGGCCATACAAAAATATACTGACGAGAATTTAAAATTGGATTTTGCCAGTATAAGCTGTTTGTTCAACAGTACCAAGGGCCAATCCAAAAATGACACTTGGGTTGAAGAAAGATCTAAGAGAATAACTAGTAGTTACTTCCACACAATTGCAACCAGAAAAAACAGCACCAGAGTTGCCCCAATTGTTAAGCGAATTCGAAACTTGGGACCTAGATTCTGCTCTGCCCTAATGAAAAAGGGCTTAGATTTAGAAGTAGTGGCACTAGAAGCATATGAAAACAAATTCAACTTAAAAGTCGTAAAGGGAGATCAAATAGGACTCAGTGTGCATCCACAGTATCAGTATCTTGCTGCATCTGTAGATGGGCTGCTCCCTAATGGCACACCTATAGAGATAAAAACGGTGCATAATATACCAGAGTTCAAAACCATTTATGATGTGGCCCAGTCAAAAAATTTAGTTAAAGCATTTTTTCTTGAATTATCCAGTGAAGGTCTTCAGCTAAAAAAAAATCACAGGTATTTCGCCCAGATACAAGGCCAACTCGAGATACTGGATAAAATGGTATGCCACTTAATAGTTTATAACTCTATTGAGGATTGGGAAATAATTACAGTTCACCGATCGAAAGACTACTGGGAAAAAATATTTCCGAAGCTTGAAGCCTTCTGGAATGAATCCTTACTTCCTGAAATTTTAGACTCAAGGGTTGCAAGGAATATGGAAATCAGAGAACCTGTGTCTGTAAAATGTACAACAGCCCACCAACCGAAGGACTCAAGCTTGTCTCAAGAAATAAAAAGAGGAAAAAGAAGAAGGTTGAGTCGAGTTGAAGTGAACAGCAAGAAAAAAAACGCACAGAAGGGATCGGGGGAGAACAGTGAATTTACCAGGAACTCAATGCATGAAAACAGTGATTTTGAAGAAATAATTTGGTCTGATTTGGAATAGATAAATCTTCGTGTTTGATAAAAAAAAATGTGTTAAAAAATATTGGCAAGGAAAATTATTTTTTCCTCCATAAATTTCTGTCTCATTCTTCGTCAATGTCCAAAAATAATGAAGTTTCTTATCTGGTCTGAAGTATATTAAATACATTTAATACAAACAATTTTAGTTTTTTTCTTATAAATTTCTTGTATGTTACTTGGGCTTAGTATTTGTGATTTTTATAGTTTTTCCTACAATTATTACGTTTTCTGTACAATTCGTTCATTTTTGGTATTTAATTAAAGCGTCTTTAAGTTTCTTTCCGAAATCTTGTGCATCTCGCCCTAACACAAAATAACGTTAATGCCCTAATCTTATTACAAGGAAAATAGCTTTCATCTTATTAATTCCAAAATACTGACAAAAAAAAAAAACACTATAAAAATCAAGGTGACTGGAAAGATATTGAAAATGAACTGAATGTGTAATGTATAATTATTTAGTGTTTAATATACTAATTACAGGAAACATCAACAATTAAGGTTTACAGATTCTATTTAGCGACAATTTTTTATTTTGGTTTACGGTTAGAACGGAACTCTAGTCGAACTCCTATGGGCAGTAATTTGTGTCCTTTTTGGTTTAACTTTAGCACTCATTTTAATTTTTAATCGTTTAGGATTTAATTATTTGTATATAGCAGTACCCATTTCTTTTATGTTTGGTATAATTATTTATTTTTATTTCTCTTCATTTTCAGTCAATTATGCATAAACAGTAATGTTTGACCGTTTCACATTTAGATCATTGAAGGATTTTATTTTCTGTCCGTCTGTTTCAAATGGCTCTTTAATTTTCAATTACTTAACTCACTAGCCTAATTGTATAATGTACATTCCCAGATTGCTATGAAATCACGATCTTGTATCAGACTTAGCAGACATCTGCCATGCTTGGGATACTTATGTCATGCTTGGCACAGATCATTCACTCTTAGTACTGTTCTCACAGTTCCGCTATGCTTGGCACACTTCTGCCATGCTTGGTACTAGCCACCTGAGGTATATGATTTCTGAGAGTGAAAAACCTCTCAAACATTCATCCTTTTTATGGCACTTGGTATTAACCAAGTGACATATAGCAGTCGCCAATTCTGTCGGTCTGTCTGTCTGTCAGTCTGTCCCGGTTTTGCTACTTTAGGCACTTCCAGGTAAGCTAGGACGATGAAATTTGGCAAGCGTATCAGGGACCGCACCAGATTAAATTAGAAATAGTCGTTTTCCCGATTTGACCATCTGGGGGGGAGTGGGGGCCCGGTTAATTCGCAAAAAATAGAAAAAATGAAGTATTTTTAACTTATCAGCGGGTATTTGGATCTTAATGAAATTTCATGTTTGGAATGATATTGTGTCTTAGAGCTCTTATTTTAAATCCCGACCGGATCTGATGACATTGGGGGGAGTCGGAGGGGGAAAACCTAAAGTCCCGGTTTTGCTACTTTAGGCACTTCCAGGTAAGCTAGGACGATGAAATTTGGCAAGCGTATCAGGGACCGGACCAGATTAAATTAGAAATAGTCGTTTTCCCGATTTGACCATCTGGGGGGGGGAGTAGGGGCCAGTTAATTCGGAAAAATAGAAAAAATGAAGTATTTTTAACTTATGAGCGGGTGATTGGATCTTAATGAAATTTGATGTTTGGAATGATATTGTGTCCAAGAGCTCTTATTTTAAATCCCGACTGGGTCTGATGACATTGGGGGGAGTTGGAGGGGGGAAACCTAAAATCTTGGAAAACACTTAGAGTAGAGGGATCGGGATGAAACTTGATGGGAAAAATAAGCGCAAGTCCTAGATACATGATTGACATAATCGGAACTTATTTGTTCTCTTTGGGGTAGTTGGGGGGGGGGGGAGTAAGTCTTAAAAATTAGAAAAATGAGGTATTTTCAACTTGCGAACGGGTGATCGGATCTCAATGAAATTTGATGTTTAGAAGGATATCGTGTCTTAGAGCTCTTATTTTAAATCCCGACCAGATCTTGTGATGGGGGCGGGGAGTTGGGAGGGGGAACCTAAAACTTGGAAAACACTTAGAGTGGAGGGATCGGGATGAAACATGGTGGGAAAAATAAACACAAGTCCTAGATAGATGATTGACATAAACGGAACGGATCCGCTCTCTTTTGGGTAGTTGGGGGGGGGGGTTAATTCTGAAAAATTAGAAAAAATGAGGTATTTTTAACTTACGAACGGGTGATTGGATCTCCATGAAATTTGATTTTTAGAAGGATATCGTGGCTCAAAGCTCTTATTTTAAATCCTGACCGGATCTGGTGACATTGGGGGAAGTTTGGGGTGGGGAGACCTAAAATGATGGGAAACGCTTAGATTGGAGGGATTGGGATGAAACTTGGTTGGAAAAATAAGCTAAAGTCTTGCATACGTAATTTACATAATTGGAACGGATCCGCTCAATTGCGGGGGGGGGGGGTAATTCTGAAAAATAAGAAAAATAACGTATTTTTAACTTACGAAGGAGTGATCGGATCTTCATGAAACTTCATATTTAGAAGGACCTCGTAACTCTGATATCTTATTTTAAATCTCAACCGGATCAAACGTAATTGGGGGGGGCAGTTGGGGGGACCGGAAATCTTAGAAAATACTTAAAGCGGTGAGATCAGGATGAAACTGGATGGGAAGAATAGAAACCTGTCTAAGATACGTGACTGACATAACTGGACCGGATCTGCTCTCTTTGGTGGAATTGGGAGGGGGGAGGTAATTTTGAAAATTGAGGTATTTGTAACTTACGAAAGGGTGACCAGATCTTAATGAAATTTGATATTTAGAAGGATCTTGTGCTATAAAGTTTAACTTTAGGTTCTGACCTTCTCACAAGTGCCAAATGAGCTCTTGGCTCTTGGCTCTTCCGACCTCGTACCATATGAGCTCTCGGCTCTTCCGACCTCGTCCAAATGAGCTCTTGGCTCTTCCGACCTCGTACCATATGAGCTCTCGGCTCTTCCGACCTCGTCACAAGTGCCATATGAGCTCTTAGCTCTTGTTCTTTGGGTAGTTTACTTTTGCATGTGCGGACTGTTTGTTTTCGTTGTTGTATTTTAATGGGGGCAGATACGATGGACAAGGGTTTTTAAATTCCTTTTGGGAAATCCCAAACTTTTTACTGTTATCGCTTTTCTTCTATTTCAATAAAAATTCTTTTTTATGTGCTTTAACCCGTATGCGCCTGAGAGGCTATATTTCTTCCAAAATAAGTTCATTAGTACGGGTATGCATTGAGTTTTTCGTTTTACACAAACTTTTCCTCTTGTTATCTTCCCAATAAATTAGTTTTATTTCCATCAATTCTGTTTATGTGCTACTTTTTCATAGTAAATTTATGATGGAATGGCGGATTAGTCTTCTTAGTTATTTAGCAGGATGAGATTGAGGAGCACAAAAACACAAACGTACGCAAACACAGGAACAAGTCTACACACACACATCAAATTACCAATTACGCACTTATTGTTTGATGCAAGCTGTGCTAGAGTTTTGTTCGCAGGAATTCTTCAATTCAATTCAATCATATATATTTAAATAAAAACACATAATTCCATGTACATAATCTGCCAGGAAAGCACAAAAGTGCTTGACTAGGGCAGAAACTTAACTAAAGAATAATTAAACAATCAACTAACAGAAACAACGAATCAACTGGATTTATCAAAAAAGAAAAAAAAAAGAGAAAAAAGGGGAGTGACGAAGAGAAAGAAAAGAAAAAAAAGAAAATAAAAGAAAAGATCGAAAAGAGGAGGACCGCATGATATTCAAATCTAAACAGTATTTCTGGAACGACCCTTCACTGCTCGCTTGAAGGTAGTAAGGTTATTTGAGTTCCGGATTTCCAAGGGGATTGAATTCCAGATAGCTGGTGCATATCCGTAGAAAGTCCTTTGCGAAAGCCAAGTTGGGTATCGCACAGAAGATTCTACTCCTGGAGGTAATCATACATTCTTTCATGGACTACTTTCTCATAAATCTTCGAAAAAAAGGTAAAATAGAAATGGATCGGTAATTACTCGGTTCATTTTTTGACTTCCCTTTGTGAAGGGGTAGCACTCAGGCTAATTTAAGTCTTTCTGGAAAAGTTCCCTCTTCAAGTGATAAATTAATCAGATGAGTCAAAATAGAAATAACAATTGTTTTTGTTGCTTTAACGATACTTCATCTACTCCACAGGATTGTTATTTCATACACATAATTATTTCATTTATTTCATTTTCATCACAATTTGTAAAAAGGAATTCAGAAGTAACATGACGAGGTTTAAGTTTAGGGACTGGTGGACTTCGAGAACTGAAGATTAAAAGAAAATAGCCAGATGGGTGTTTCACCCATCTGGCTAACTGCTTGCAATTCTCAATACCCAAGGGTTCTCCCAATAGCCAAACAATTTTCATTTCCAAACGGACTCGGTCTCGGTTGAGGTTTGGGAGAGTTCACGCTTTACACTTCAAAACAGACACCCATCTCGAAAATAAAAGATTTGTCTACTTTTCGTACAAGTTCTACCATTTGCATTCAATGCACATCGAATCAAAATCTCTGAGCGAAAAAATATAGGATTACCCTTTAAATTGATGTGCAAAAGAAAACACTATTTTTAGCTCAGCAGTGGGTATATTTTCTTTTACATAACCTGTTCATTTAAATTAATCTCCGTAGAATCTAACGTGCTTTTGCTAAACAAACATCTTTTGTTTTTTTCTCCCACTTGTTTATGTTTTTGTCAAGTCTCATAAACGAGTTTGCTATCGAATAGATACTAGCAGTGGCGTTATTAAGATTCTTAGAATCTGTTTCAGAAATTGGGCGGGAACAAAAAAGACCATTAGCCTTAACAGAAAGCAACTGACATCATATGAAATCCAATAAAAAAAAAATTCATGGAGAATAAATAATATCTGCCAAATATTTAACCTATAGTGAGGTGGCATAAAAGATTATTTCTAAATTTAGAAAACCCAGTGTTATGGCAACAACAGTATGGCAAATCAACAGGAATTGTCTTTTCACAACTAAAGCCAGAGAAAAAGAAACTGATAACCCAAAATTTCAGGACCATTTAGAGGGAAAAGAAATGGAGGTAGGTACTTCAAAATACTTTCCTGGGACATACTTCAGCCTGCAGACACATCCCTGAAAGTTTCATTTTCCTAACCTAACCTCTTTCAAAGATAGTCAAAAGTAGCCAAAGTAAAATTTTGCCCCTACTTTATGTTAAAAATCCAGTTAAACAACAATCTCAATGAATACAGACTATATAACTAGGGAAAAGGGTAAAATTGGTGCAAACAGTATTACTGGCTTTCATATAAAGTGAATATACCACTTGATGCCTGTTTTAATGCTGTTTACATATATAATAATTGCTTTTACTGCAAATTCAGATTTAAACATTTTTTGGCCTCTTAAAAATGACCTAAATATGGGGTATAAAAAATCTGTAATAGATTAGAAACAAATTTGGGCTATATATTTGCACATCAGGGGGGGGTGGGGGTAAAGCATAGCATATATTAAATAAGTAAACTAATCTTTGCTGTATTTTTTTATGTGTTTGTGCACATTGAATTTTAATGAGAAGAGAAATCACCAGTGCAACAGCACAAACATAAAAAAAATACACCAATGGTTAGT
The DNA here is from genome assembly GCF_032884065.1 of Artemia franciscana. Classification (NCBI taxonomy): domain Eukaryota; kingdom Metazoa; phylum Arthropoda; class Branchiopoda; order Anostraca; family Artemiidae; genus Artemia; species Artemia franciscana. The sequence continues at coordinate 45,680,596 of NC_088871.1, read as the reverse complement.
TTACATATTTAATATATGCTATGCTTTACCCCCACCCCCTGATGTACAAATATATAGCCCAAATTTGTTTCTAAGCTATTACAGATTTGTAATAACCCCACATATAGGTCATTTTTAAGAGGTCAAAAAGTGCTTAAATCTGAATTTGTGGTAGAAGCAATTATTATATTTGTAAAGAGGATAAAAAAGGGCATGGAGTGGTATATTCACTTTATTTGAAAGCCAGCAATACTGTTTGCACCAATTTTACTGGGAAAAGAAGCCAATAATTTTTAGTTTTTAACTAACCTATAGGCTAATATAAAGTTACAAACCAACCTATAATTTTTAGTTTTTTCAACTAAAAATTATAGGTTGGTTTAGAAACTAGGCCTGTTAGATTTGGTAATATTAGAATAACTCACCAATGTGACAGCTGCCTTCCTGAGAATCAACGTTTTTAACAACATAAAAATTTTCTTCTCATTCCTTATTAAGCTTAGCCTATGCAAGATAGGCCTAGAACACCAAAAACCCTTTAAATCCTAAGGAATATGCATAAGATTACTTACAGGTCACTGAAAAGCTAAGATTATTTCCACTAGGCCTATTAACAATTTCCTTGTCTTTTCTTTAGACTAAACGATTTCATATTTCTAAATTTTTTGCCATTGAAGCGTTCGATTCGCAATTCTGTGTTGACTTTCTAGGTCAACTTTTTACTAAATAAAACGGCAGCAGAGAAAAAAGTCAACTTTTAAGTTGACTTTTTCGAGTCGATTCGAACGCAACTCATAGGGTGCGTTTGTTTACTTGTCCGATTACTAATCTGATTCATCCATGCGTTTTTTGAGACACATATGACGTCAGAGGTTAGTCGGATTATCCCCACAAACGCTCAGGATTACTTGTCCGTGGGCTGGCACTTTATAACCCCCAAATAAAAAGATTATTTGAGGATTGTGACGTCAATGCTATATATTTCTTTAAATGGATAAACCTGTGAAATCGTTAAGTCTAGAGAAAAGACAAGGAAACTGTAAATAATAGAAATAATCTTAGCTTTTCAGTGACCTGTAAGTAATATTATGCATATTCCTTAGTATCTAAAGGGTTTTTGGTGTTCAAGGCCTGTCTTGCATAGGCTAAGCTTCATAAGGAGTCAGAAGAAAAGTTTTTTTGTTATTAAAAAGGTTGATTCTTAGGGAGGCAGCTATCACATTGGTGAGTTAGTCAAATGTTATTATATCAAACAGGCCTAGTTTCTAAACCATCCTATAATTATTAGTTGGAAAAAATTTAGAATGATTAGGCCAATACTTATAGCCTTTTATATAGTCTATATTTGTTGAGATTGCTATTTAAGCTGGATTTTTAAGATACAGTAGGGGTAAAATTTTACTTTAGCTACTTTTGGCTATCTTTGAAAGAGGTTAGGCTAGGAAAATGAAACTTTCAGGGATGTGTCTACAGGCTAAAGTATGTCCCAGAAAGGTATTTTGAAGTACCTACTTCTACTTCTTTTCCCTCTAAAGGGTCCTGAAATTTTTGGGTGCCTTATTTTTTGGTTATCAGTTTCTTTTTCTCTGGCCTTAGTTCTTAATTATTCTGGCCTTAGACAACTCCTGTTGATTGAGCACCTGTGATTTTTAAATTCTAGAAATAATCTTTTATGCCACCTCATTATAGGTTAAATATATGGCTTATATTATTTATTCTCCATGAATTTTTGTTTTATTTGATTTCATTGATGTCAGTTGCTTTCTGTTAAAAATACATTTATTTTTTTATATCAAGCTTCTTCTTTTGTTAAAAAATTTGAACTGTTTTTCTTTTTATATATTGTATAAAATGTAAAGGAATACCTGGCCCTTCATTTCACAGATTCAACTGAAAGTATTTGAGGCATCTTACATCAAAATTCATTTGACACATTTTAATGTTTTTTTTTTAGATGACATAGGACACCATTAAAGTTTTGCATTTGCTTTGCTAAAAATTGTCTTAAAAAGTGCCAAGTTTAGAGAGTTATGTTAATATTTTTCTTGCTAATGAGTATAATTTTTTTTAAATTCCTTCTGTTTAAAGAATTTTAGAGAGATTCTGAGCCAACCATGGGTATATTGTTGTTATAAATGATTTTTCTCAAATGGGCTTGTGGAAAACAAGTAGAACATATAATTTCTCTTTTTTTATTATTTCAAAACCAGAATATCACAAAACTAAGCATTAATATTGCTGATTGTACCTTAAGTAAATACAATCCCTGATGGAGTTTTGTTGATACCTGTTTAAAAATTTATTTGTCTTAATGAAATACATATTGTTTGTGGGACAGCAATGAGCAACTATGACTTCAGTTATTTTTTTTTTCAATATTTTCTTTTTTCCAAATAATTTTTGTTCTCTGGTGACATTTGTGTTCCTTCCTAAGTGGCTGGCACTCTAGGTTGAGAATCCTTTATCCAAAGGGCACAGGTTTAATTTCTGGCATTAGCAGTTTATTTGGTTTGGGACAAAGGTCAGTGATGTAACTCTGTAAGTTCAGCCAGAATTGGCCCAAACTTAACAGGTTACCTAGAGAAATCTGGGGTCAGTAAGCAGGAAGGACATGCAAAAGCATAGGATGACTGGCCCCTAGCTTCCTATTGCACTTCCTGTCTAAAGGATTCCCTGGTCCTTTACTAGGCTTCTGACTTAGCCATAGGAGCTTTCTTTTAAACCCATTAAATATAAGTACAAAGGAAGAAATGTCAGTAAGGTGGTCCTTCCTTTTCAATGAATTTTTGATGTACAGACAACAGTGTAGGTCATAAGAATTGGCTGGTGAATGTTTTGCAAGGTTTAAAAATTTAGGGCAATTGCTCAGGTTGGCAACTGAGCACAAAAGTAAAATTTTGTGAATGACTTTTCTTTGTGAATGTTATATTTATGTCATGTCCAGAATTTTCAAGTTAATCTTCATTGTTTTTTTTTTAATTTCCATGGCCCTAGGACTTTAGTGTATTAAAACCTACCTATGTCCATCCATTTTCTTTTAAACCGAGAGGAGTTCTATGTTTCCTAGCTTCAATAAATTTATATGCAATTTTGAGACCAGGGTTACAAAGTAGGTCAAAACTTGCAAGTGGAACTATGATATGACTAATTAATTTGTAAGAAATGTATATCAATTTAAAGATTAAAAAATTATGTAGAAAACAAACAAGACAAATAAATAAAAGTATCCCTTCACAACCATTTAATTAAGTGTAACAAATGTAGATTATCCATAAGATTGAAATGAACAAAGCTTCAATTATGAATCTGTTTTCTTTAAACAGACTGAAGGGACAAACCTCCAAGCTATGACAAATTCAATCTCACTTTTGATCTCTTTCCTTTTCAATAGGAACTTTCTTTGGATTTTTTTCAAAAAATCCAAAGTAAAAACAGTAAAAGTGTTTTTTTCAGTAAAAACAGTAGGGACATGATCAGGTATAAGTGACCTTCCACTAAGCCTACATACCCAGGGGAAAATTGTGCAGCTATACTAATAATTGGAAAATTTTTTGTTGTTCATATGTTTGATTTACAAATAAAGTGAACATACTCCTTGATGCCCTTTTTTATTTTTTACAAACATAATAAGTGCTTCAAGTACAAGTTTTTGAGCTCTTGAAAATGACCAAAGTATACTCAAATAGTTTTTGGGTATAAGAAAGCTTAAAACATTGGTCTCAAACTTACTGTTTCATTATTAATCCATTTTTTACATGTTGTATAATCTATGAGCACTGATTTTCCACAATTAAGTTGGATTAATAAATTTTACAATATTATGCTGTATTTCTTCTTCTTTGGTGCCAAATTTTCAATTAAGGTACGTGTTTTTGGTCATTTTTGACAAAATAATGTATGTTTTTCACTGCCAAAATTTGTTAGGTTGAGTAAGGTCAAAAAGTGCTTAAACTTGAATTAGCAAAATAAGCAATTATTATATTTGTAAAGAACATACTAAAAGGCATCAAGTGGTATATTCACTTTATTTGTAAATCAAAATATGAACAACAAGAAATTCACCTCTAACATGCCTAATTTGCAAACATATAGCCCAAATTATATATTTCCAATGTTTTCTGCCACCTGTTACTTGTTTTTCCTGTTCTTGTTTTGCCACAGTTGCCTCAATTAACAGGTATAAGGGTTGAGGGATAGATTGGCAGAATCAATAGAAAATATGTAATTTCAGCTATAGATTTCCATATTATGAGGGTTGGGGCTAAAGTAGAGCAGGGCTTCATGTAGAAAGCTATAATTATTATGTAAATTACAAAGAATCATCTTTTTTTAACAGGTTTTCTTCTATAGGTCTACAGGTCCTTCTCTTGGCTTATACCACATCAAGCATTATATAACCAAAGAAGAATAAGTAGCAAAAAGCTATATATACATAAGCACATGTTATTTAACAATGACTTCTCTAGTGCTTAACTATGACCCCTTAGTAATATTAACAAGAAACAAGGGTAAAACTGGTGCAAACAGTATTACTGGCTTTCATATAAAGTGAATATACTGCTTGATGCCTTCTTATATGCTCTTTACAAATATAATAATTTCTTCTACTGCAAATTCAGATTTAAGCACTTTTTCACCTCTTGACCTCTTAGAAATGACCTATAAATGGAGTCATTACAAATCTGTAATAGTTTAGAAACAAATTTAGGCTATATATTTGCAAATCAGGGGGGTGGGGGTAAAGCATAGCATATATTATATACATAAACTAACCATTGCTGTTTTTTTTTTTTTTTAATGTGTTTGTGCACATCAAATTTTAATGAAAAGAGAAATCACCAGTGCAACAGCACACACATAAAAAATTCAAGCAATGGTTAGTTTACAGATTTAATATATGCTAAACTTTACCCCCACCCCCTGATGTGCAAATATATAGCCCAAATTTGTTTCTAAACTATTACAGATTTGTAATGACCCCATATATAGGTCATTTTTAAGAGGTCAAAAAGTGCTTAAATCTGAACTTACAGTAGAAGCGATTATTATATTTGTAAACAGCATTACAAAAGGCATCAAGTGGTATATTCACTTTATATAAAAGCCAGTAATACTGTTTGTACCAGTTTTACCCAATGGTAAAACTGGTGCAAACATAAATAGGTAACAGAAAAAGTGAAATTTAGTGTAAATGACAATCAGGAACTGGATCAATGGGGCCAAAAACAGGGCTATATAATTGGAGTTCAAAGAACGTGGTGATTTTTTAGTGAAAAAAAAAACACTTCCCTGGCTAATTTAGGACTTTGAATTAATTAGCCTACCAAAATTTTCCTATCCTATGCAATTGAAATAATTGTCCCTTTTCAGAGCATTAAGAAAATTTATCACAATAAAAAATATCCAAAGCATCTTGAATGGAATGACTTAAAAAGGCAAATGACAACAACAATTTGAAATCTTACAATTAAACTTCTGGCCACACAAATTGTATTAGGCTACCCAGCTCTGAAATAATTGCTGAAGCTGTATTTGCCTGTAAAATTTGAAACAGGCCCAAAGTCCTAGCCTCTTCCTTGTCAGAACTTCACATAGCATTAAAACAATATTTACACGTGACCAATGTTGTTATTACTTCTAAGCTTGAATTTATTGCTTGTGTTATATACAATCAAAAGAGTACAAGTATGTAAGTTATTTCGTTAAAGTTCTTGACCATAATACCTTAGAAAGTGGATAAGCTATGTAAAAGAAAACTGTTAGAAATGGATCAAGAGTGTGGACTAAGCTAGTTCTATGTAGGCTAGGCCTATTTATCCAGGATGGTCCTTTAAGGTATCTACTTTTTAAAAAGCAGTGACATTCTAGTTTAGTGACTTTTGGCTATATCAGAAAGGGGTTAGGTTAGGAAAATAAAAACTTTTGGGGATGGGTCTTCAGGCTAAAGTATATCCCAGGAAGGTATTTTAAAGTACCCACCTCCACTCCTTCTCCCTCTAGAGAGCCCTGAAATTTACCTGCATGACAGGTATGTTTTTTTTTGTTCACAAGCAGCTGGCTAGTTTAAACTCAAAAGTGAAAGCAAACCATCTTGGATATGAACATTAATGGGTGCATGAGTTAATTATCTTTTGAGTTCCTACTATACAGAAATTACCTGTGATAACTGGAATTAGTATTTAAAATACAATTTCATTCATATTTTACAACCCCAACTTTTCCCTTGGCTTCAAGACTCTGCCCACTTTATGCATTTTTAGTTTGTCCTATGGAGGAGGAGGGTCAACCAGAAGTGGGTGCACTTCTAGAATTAGCATTTCTAAATGCTATAGTATGGAAACTATGCTTCTTTGCTGCATAGTTTCTACTTTAGACAGCTTGTGACAAAACAAAACAATTACCAGGCTATATACACCCACCCCCCTAATGTGCAAATGTAAGCAATAATTGCAACAATAATCTAAATGTAACATTCATCTACATCACAAATAAACTTCATCCTCACCCCACAATGTGCAAATATATACCCTGATTTGGACTTACTTAGGGTAAGGGTAAAGTTCATTTGTGATGCAAATGCATCCTATACTTAGATTCAGAATGCAATTTTGGGTGTATATTTGCATGTTATGGGGGTGGTTGTATATACTCTGTTAATATATAGGTTCTTAGAAATTCATGAATTTCTCAAAAAAACAGGGAAAAAAGTGAAGAAAGAGGTTCTCCCCATGCAAATTGTCTTAACTAGGATTATTCTAGATATTCTGCAGTATAAATTGTTTAAAAACCATTGACAACTAGGGTTGTCTTATTTTTTGAATTCATATAGTACCATCACTAATCCTTCCTTGCAAAAATAGGTCTTCCTTCACATCCAAAGGGTTGCAAACTTTTTTCACAGCCAAATTGTGTTAACAAGGATTATATAACCCTTGTATAAGCAAGATATTTTATATAAGCTTTCTTAATGGGGATTAGAATGACATACAGCTATCCAAGGGGCCTGTTTAACATATTGCTAGCTCAGCAAATATGATGAATTTTTTAGATTAGACCAGTTGAAGTATGAAACTGATTTCTATAGTACAACAGTGAAAGAAGTGAAGATAAAGGTTCTCCCCCTGCAAAATATGTTTACTAGGATTATTATGCATATTTGGAAGTAAAAATTGTTTTCTTAACATGTTTCCTTCTGTATAGCTGGGCTCCTATGCTATAGCAATTTGTTTTTAAGAATAAAATTTTCCTAAATAGCTCTAGATCTACAGTCCAAATAGGCTCAAGGAAATGTTTACTTTTCCAAGTTAGACTAATAGAGATCTTCTAGACTTCAAGGCTTTTTCAAATGTGAGGAGATAATTTTTGGTTTGTCCTCTCTTATAAAATCCATCATCTATCCTTATCTTCACAAGATAATTCCTAATCACATGGTCAGATATTGGGATATAGATGTGCTAGTTATCATAAACAGGGTATCTATGCATAGTTAAGGCTATTAAGAAGGAAATGTTCTGAAATTCTGAAAACTACTTTTAAAAAGCCTTAAATAATTACTTGGGCTAGGCCTATGCTATATCATTTCTAAAAATGAACAATTCTTCTATTTAATGTTTAATTGAAGACCCAAGCACCTATAAAATAAAGCAAAAGCAAGCAATAAATAAACACTATGAAAAGTAAGCAATAAATAAGCACTATGCAATAACCACAGGCAGCAAGCAGGGGTGGGTATTTAGCTGGGTCCCAACATTGCATCTCCCTTCTTCACAAGTTGAGCTTGTAGTTGCGGAACTTCTGAGGGGCCTTGCGATTGCACGCAGATCTGCGAGGAGATTCAGCAGGGCGTTCTGTTCCAAGTGTCTGGTGCACATGGCGGACACTTGGCAGGAGTTTGGATTCAGTAGCTGGTGGGCTGCTAGCTTTGGAGAGCTTTTTACCAACGCCAGGGTTTGCAGATCTCGAAGCTGGTGAGCTTTGTACATTCCCCTGAGGCGGGAGAGTTGTAGGTGACATCGATCCCGCTGGCTCGCGACTATTGGGTAGATCCATCCTTTGGTGGTTTCCCAAGACAGGCTCAGAGCAAGGGACAGTATCTTTTGCATTTCTATGGTATATGTCCCCAGCTTCTGTTTTGACATGGTATGATCTGGGGGCATCAGCTGCTGACAGGACTCTTCCTGGTTCCCATTCTTTTCTTGGAACCACCTTGATCCAAACAGGTTGCCAAGGTTGTAGGCTGCATGTATCTTCTGTTCCACAACCGAAATACTTTTTTTGCAGGTTTTGATGGTAGTATCTAGCTTCCTTAAACTGTACTGATGGGACAAGTTTTGGTTTGTACAGCTTGGGATGAGCTGGCACCATGGACCTCAACTGTCTGCTCATAAGTAGTTGAGCAGGGGATGCCAGGTTATCAACAGGTGTGTTCTGATATTCAAGGAATGCAAGGTATGGCTCAGTTCCACTCTGGTAGGATTTTTCAATAATCCGTTTTGCTGTTTGCACAGTTTTTTCTGCTAAACTGTTAGATTGCGGATGGTGGGGGCTGGAAGTGGTGTGGTTGATTCCCCACTCTTTTGCAAATGTACTGAACTCGGCTGAAGAAAACTGTGGGCCATTGTTGGTCATTAACATTCTCGGAATGCCAAAATGTGCAAAATGTGGCTTCATCTTTTGGATGACTGCTTTGGAGGTCATGCTGGTGAGTTTGTCCACTTCAAAATAGCAGCTATAGTAATCAACAATGATCAGATGTTCCTCCCCCCTGAACAAGAAAATGTCAGCTCTGATACGTTCCCAGGGATATTCTGGTAACTCCGTGTTGATCAGAGGGTGCTTCCGTGGTTGCATTTGTAAGTGGCCACAAGTGATACATTGGATGGTCATTTCTTTGATGTTTCTGTTGATACCAGACCAGTAGACGGTTGATCTGGCCTGTTGTTTTGTTTTACTCCATTCCCATGTGTGAGTGGTGTAGTTGTTGCAGGATCTCTCTGCGCATTGTCGCCGGGATGACGATTTTGTCTCCTTTCAGAACAATACCGTTGGCTATCGATAGCTCATGATGGGTGTTCCAGTATTTCTGAATTTTCTCAGAACAGCTGGACCTGGTTTCTGGCCATCCAGTGATGATGGTGCTGGTTAGAGAGGATAGTTTGCGGTCGGATTTGGTTGATGATTTAATGCACAACAGTCAACTGTCACTCATTGGTACGTTCTTGAATAGGGTGTTAACAAAGACTTCTGTCTCTTGTTCGAATTCTGCGTCAGTCTCAGGGAGTGGGAGGCGTGAAAGAGCATCGGCCACAGGGATGCTTGTTCCAGGCACGTGTTCAACTGACAAGTTGTACGGCTGGATCTGTAGCATCAGACGTTGCTGTTGTGGAGGCGCAACTGAAATGCCTCAAGATAGGATGGATTCGAGTGGTTTGTGATCGGAGAGAACCTTGACTGGCTGTCCATACACACATTGGTGGAAATGCTTGCATGCGAAGGCAATGACCAGTGCTTCTTTTTCAATCTGTGAGTATTTTTGCTCGGCTGATGAAAGCAATCTTGATGCAAAGGCACAGATTCCACCGTCGCACGTTAATGTAGCTCCAAGGCCATGCTGCAATGCGTCAACTTTCAGTACGACATCCTCAGAAGTCGGGTTGAAGTATTTTAGATTTTTGCAAATGCTGTTTTTGACATTGGCGAATGCTTTGTTGTGCTCTGAGGTCCACTGGAAACTGTCGTCAGTTCTATGCTCTTTTAAAAGAGTTCTGAGTGGGTGGTTCAATGTTGACAGATTTGGGATATATTTGCCAAGGTAGTTGACAATACCCAGCAGCGATTGTAACTCTTCAGGTCCCTTAGGCTTGGGCATTTGGTGAATGGCAAGAATTTTATTTGGGTCTGGTTTGATACCTTCCGAGGTCAATATGTGCCCAAAGTATGGAATTTCTGTCTTGCCAAAGATGCATTTTTCTCTGTTGAAACGAGCACTTTTTTCATGCGCGACTTGTAAAGTTTTCTCCAGGTTGTTGTCGTGCTCCTCGTCTGTTGCTCCATGGACAACAATGTCGTCGATAAGGAGGCCCAGACCTGCCGTCTCGATAAGCTCAGTAAATATTTCTTCCATCTGTCTTTGGAAGTCATCCTGGGCGCAATTCAGACCAAAGGGATATCGCCGGAAGCAAAACCTTCCAAATGCTGTGTTAAAGGCAGTTAGATTAGCTGACTCATCGTCGAGTTCCATGCTCCAATAGCCATGGCGTGCATCAAGCTTAGAGAATTTCTTGGAATTGGTCCATTTTATGGCAACATCGTCGAATGTTGGTATTGGGTGGTGTGGTCTCTTGATGCATTTGTTCAGGTTTCTAGGGTCCAGGCACAAACGGAGACTTCCGTCAGGCTTCTCAACAATGACTATTGAATTAACTCATTCCGTCGGTTTTGATACTTTCTCGATAACGCCAAGGGTTTCAAGACGGCTAAGCTCTGCTTTGAATTGATCCTGCATGGATATAGGGATCCTTTTTGGTGGCTGTACTGTAGGCTGACAATTCTCCTTCAAGTGAATGTGGTATTCACCTTCTAGTTTTCCAATCCCTTGGAAGACGTCCTCGTACTCAGAAAGGATTCTGTCGACAGTTTGATTTGGCTTCTTGCTAACCTCATTCAGGAATTTGATCAGGCCTAGTGAGACGCTTGAGTTCTTGCACAAGAGAGGTTGTTTAGAGGTACTGACGATGTAGAATTTGTGGACTTCTGGATCTTGGTTGTCTTTTCTTTGGAGTTTCAGGTTCCTAGTACTTTGAGTTTGCCATCACAATAGGAAGTAAGTATTTTAGAGGTGTTAAGCATAGATGGCTGTGGGTTTAGCATGCTATAGATTTGTGACGGTAGCACGTTGACTTCGGTGCCAGTGTCGATTTTGAAGTTCACATGAGTGTTCTGTTCAACTAGTCTGATGGTAGCAATCGTGCTGCTCTCAGCAGCACTGTCTATGGAGTCTATGAAAAATTCTGAGGTTGCCGCACAGTCTTCAACAACCATCAGGCGATCATGCTGGATATTATGGACTGATTTGCTCCTATATGCACGGGCGAAGTGGTTTAATCTACCACATTTCGAACATTTTTTTTCCTTTTGTAGGGCATCTGTGTTCATTACTGTATGGGCCACCACAGAAATAGCAATCTTTGTTTGCTCTGCTATCAGTTACTCTCCTACCAACTACATCAACTTCCTTTTTGATAGTCTGCTTTGCTTCATCATGCATGGTTTGTAGTTGTGCTTGGGTTTCCTGGAATGTTCTGCATATCAGGACAGCTCTGTCCAAAGTTAGGCTCCCACCTTCAGCAAGAAGTCTGTCTCTGAGCCTATCATTCTTCAGCCCAAAAATGAGTTGATCTCTCACCATCTCATCTTGCTGGCTGTGGCTGCAATTCTGTGCAACTAGCTTGAGATCAGTAATGTACTGTTCAATGGTTTCAAACTCTTTCTGGTTCCGCTTGTGGAACTTAAAGCGTTCGAAGATGGGATTGGAAGAGGGCTCAACATGGTTTTTGAACAGTCTTAGGTACTCAGTTCGATTGTTTTCACTGGCATCTGGAACAACAAAGGTACTAAAAATGTCTCTGCCCTTCTCTCCTACCCATATGAGGAGGTAGGAGCACTTCACTGCATTAGATTTTCCATTCAAGGGACCACTGAACATTAACTCCACATGATTGGAGAACCTTGTCCAGGCATCTTTCAAGTTAGGCTGGATCCAGTCGATGAATGGAGAGGGTGTAGATGGGTCCATTGTTCTGACACCATGAACAATTCTTCTATTTAATGTTTAATTGGAAACCCAAGCACCTATAAAATAAAGCAATAAGCAAAAGCAAGCAACAAAAAGCACTATGAAAAGCAAGCAATAACCACAGACTGCAAGCAGGGGTGGGTATTTAGCTGGGTCCCAACATTGCAAAAAATGTATCACTTCACTTTAATGCTGACCTGATCCCCCCCCTCCTATAATGTGTAAATGTGTTGCTGTGCCCAAGTTGTGTTTTTTTATAGTAGAAAATGAAAAAAAAACAAACAATAAAACTGGCATCTAGGTTAAAATAACATTTTTGCTCTTCATTCCGAAATTCGAATTCAGACCTTCAGGGCTTGTGATAGGAACTTTTCAAAATATCTTATCTTATTAAATTAGAGTCTAGCATGCCAATCACTCAACTAGGATGGCTAAAAAGTGAATATGTGGGGCATTGATCAAAATTATCCTTGCGAGCTAAGCAAGTGCTCTACCATTGGAACTACAAAATAGTTGGGCTTGGAAACAATGCAAAATTTTTTATTTCTGTAAGATAGGGCTTTCTGACAGGCTGAATTTGATCAAGATCCCTCACCCTTTTGGGGAAGTATAGCCACTTTTCAAAAAAGTAGAAGTAAATTCTTACATATTTAGAATCAACATATAAAGCTGATTCTTTTGATGTATATATTGTAATCAACACTCTGTTTGCCAAGTGTTTCAGTTACTATTAGCACAAGTTGCTCTGTACTTACAGTATGTTGCCATAAACTATTGACTAAATTAACTATGGTAAAAACACGCAAGGAAAGCAAAGACACCTGGATTCCACACGAACAGAATGCGCATGATTAGTTGCTCTGTACTTACAGTATGTTACCATAAACTATTGACTAAATTAACTATGGTAAAAACACGCAAGGAAAGCAAAGACACCTGGATTCCACACGAACAGAATGCGCATGATTAGCAATATTAAGATTATAGGTGCTCCTCTAATCCTATTTTTAAAGGGCTATACAACAGCTGCCAAAACTAAGCCACCTGAGGCCCACAGAGGTGGACACACTCCTCCTCCACATCAATCTATTCAAAGCTTAACTCTTTACCCTTTCCCATGATGTTGCAATTTCATTTAAATCCTTTCTTATAGCCACTCCCAACCCCATTAACGGACGACTCTTCTTTTGACCCTAGATGGATGGCCAAAAAACACAATTTTTGGTAGTTAATCATCCTTCAAACACTCTATGCCTTGGCTATTCTACTTTTTAAATCTTTACTACATTCATCATCTTTGCTAATAGTAGTACCCAGAGAAATGAAATTTTCTACTGGAGCAATTATATTGTTACCTAAAAAGCACTCTGTAACCTCATTTATTCCTAATATAAGTGACAGACGCCGAAAATTTGTCTAAGACACTTAAATGATCAGCACAATTTAAGTTAAGGTGAGTTCCTTAAGGTATTTTCAGGGGTAGTGGTGACAAGTCTTGTGGTGTCTTTGAAAGTTGTGGGCACAAATAGAGGCCTAATACTGCTAATTTCAGTCACTGTAACTGGCTGTCTTGCACAGTGTCTCACCATGGGGTAGTGTCTTTTGTGGTATATGCTACCAAAGTTAAAAGGATTGAAGCAAATATTGGCAACCAAAATTACACCAGGGGGGTCAATCTTCCAGGACTTATAAAGCACTACCCATGGCACAGGAAAAATTTCCTTGGGGAGCAATCTGAAATGGGAGAAAGAAGTTCTCTTATCAGCATTGATTCTGAGGATTGGGTGTTGCTTTATACTGATGGTTGACTCTTCCCTATCTTTTGAGGGATGAATGCAGTCTACCCAAGCCAGTCTAAAGCTCGTGAGTGCGATTCAAGAAGGAGAAAAACAATGGCAGACCCCTTGACACTACCAAGGGACACTATTCTACACAGCGCAAAAAAAAGAGATAGACAAGCCTTACCTCAAAATACGATCCTCTAGGGGGATACAAATAGCACAGCAGCTCTTGATGTTATGTTATTTTTTTGGGGTGGGGGTAGAGTCAATGGGCCTTTGTGACTGCAGTCTCCACTCTTTTTTTGGGTCCACCCATAATAATAATAATAATATTAAATAACAATAATAATAATAATAATAACAATAATAATAATAATAATAATAATAATAATAATAATAATAATAAATTATAGCAATAACGATAATAAAAATAATAATTATAATAATAAAAATAACGATAATAATAATAATATCAAAAATAATAATAGAAACAGCAATTTGGTTCATTCAAACAACAAAGAAACGACATGTGGGGATACATCAAAATAGTGTTATTTGGTGTCTACAGCATTACAAGGCCTTTCGAACAGACCAATAGTTTTGTTCCCACTGGGTTTTAAAATCTATCTGTAGCACTTATTAGATACTCTTAGGTTACAGCCTCTAAGCAAGGGATCCAATGTAATATCAGAATCTACTTTGTATAGCTGCATCTACTACTCTTCCCCTAACAGGGTGGTATTTGAACGAGTGACCTACTAGTGCAACTGTTTTCTGATACAGCACAGAAAACCCCCAGAAGTGCAGAGGTCTCATTTAAGACAGAAAAGGAGCTGACCCCAGTTGACTGATTAAAGAAAATTTTGACAGATGATGAACTTTCACATTTATCAATCTCACAAGTGTTGAATTCCATTAAAACTTACCTGCTAATTCCTTTAAAGGGAGCTCAACAGACACAGATCTAAAAAAAAACGAAATATAAAATTGGCTCTAAGCATGTGAGATGCAAAGGCTTCGCCTATTTTAAACAGATTATTTCCAATAAGCAAAAAGTCATTTAAAAAAAAATATACAATTTAGATTTACCTTAGCTGTCTTTACAATTCTAAAATAATTAGGAAATAATATAGAACATTAGTTACCTCTTCAATTTCTTCTTGTACATCTGGGAAAAGGTCTAGAAGACAGGTTCCAAGAAAAACACCCCCAGAGAAGCAGCTCATTAAGCTTATGACACGTGCATATCTGAAAATAAAAACTCCGCATTTTAGTACTTAAGGCACTCATGACTGTAAAAGGAGGAGAATGGAGAAGACATGAAAAAAATCACTAAGCTACAAGTCTTCCTATTCTTCACAATAAAAAACCTTTGAAGGCACCCTTAACTCCCATTGCGTGTGCACCAATGCTTTGTATACACAGGAAACCAGGAGCCTAATTATTGTTTTGATAGCAGAAACCCAAAAATCCCAAGCTTCAGTGCCCTGACAACTTTAATTCAATACCCTGGGGTCCTGAAGGTTTGAGCCAAGAATCCTTGAGTAGGTAACTATACTTCAAAAGCAAGTCCAAGCCTAAAACTCACAAGCAGAAGTTTACCTTTTCAGATAATTAAATTAAAAAACAGCTTTTTTAACTGAAAGTAAGGAGCACAGTAAAACTTAAAACGACAGAAATTTACATCAAGACTTTGAATGTAGGCTACTTATTCAGTGAACTCTCTGAAAATAATCTAGTGAATAATCCGGAAGTTCATCATTTTCTGAATGACCCAAAACATTTTTTTTTTGTGTGTGTGTGTATAAATATGCTAGTTTCAATTATATTACATTAGTACTGATGATAATCGCTGCATATGTGATCAAAATATCTGGACTTTTGTACCTGTTTTTTTTCAGTCTATATAAATGGATTTGTCTTCTTTTGAAAATTTATTGGTTTTTATGAAAACAAATAAACTTATTTTTAGTATATTAATATAAAGTATCAAACAGTTCGTGGTAACGAACTGTAGTAAGGAGCGATCCGGCTCAATAGGAACCAAAACTCTAAAAAATTGAATTTTGATATCAATAGCTACATCAAAAGAATCGCATTTTAATGCTGATTTTAAATATATAAGTTTCATCAAGTTTAGTCTTAGCCATCAAAAGTTACGAGCCTGAGAAAATTTGCCTTATTTAGGAAAATAGGGGGAAACACCCCCTAAAAGTCGTAGGATCTTAACGAAAATGACACCATCAGATTCAGCGTATCAGACAACCCTACTGTAGAAGTTTCAAGCTCCTATCTACAAAAATGTGGAATTTTGCATTTTTTGCCAGAAGACAAATCACGGGTGCGTGTTTATTTGTTTGTTTTTTTTTGTTTTTTTTTTTTTTTTCCCAGGGGTCATCGTATCGACCAAGTGGTCCTAGAATGTCGCAAGAGGGCTCATTCTAACGGAAATGAAAAGTTCTAGTGCCCTTTTTAAGTGACCAAAAAAATTGGAGGGCATCTAGGCCCCCTCCCACGCTCATTTTTTTCCCAAAGTCAACGGATCAAAATTTTGAGATAGCCATTTTGTTTAGCATAGTCGAAAATCATAATAACTATGTTTTTGGGGATGACTTACTCCCCCAAAGTCCCTGGGGGAGGGGTTGCAAGTTACAAACTTCAACCAGTGTTTACATATAATAATGGTTATTGGGAAGTGTACAGACGTTTTCAGGGGGATTTTTTTTGGTTTTGGGGATAGGGTTGAGGGAGGGGGCTATGTGGGAGGATCTTTCCTTGGAGAAATATGCCATGGGGGAAAAATTCAATGAAAAGGGCGCAGGACGAATGTGGTCACGTTAGAAAAAAACGTCAAATTAAGAGCTTAACATACAATGCTGGGTGTTCGGAGCCTCTCTATTATGGAGTATAATTTGAAAATAACATAACTATACGAGCGATAAAACATATATACACAACCATAACTCAACTAACGAAAGAACTGCTAAGAGATAACACAACTATAAAGCGAAAACAGGTGAAAACTAACGGGAAAATAAACGAACTAAGAGGTGGAAGGGGCCCAGAGAAAAAATATAATCCATTTCAATTTTGAGCCTAACTTCCGCAAAGGAGTAATAATGTCAGAAGCCCCGAAATACCAAATTATTTTCTTTTCAAACAGTTCGTGGTAAGGAACTGTAGTAAGAGGCGACCCGGCTCAATAGTAAACGAAATTCTAAAAAACGGAATTTTGATGCTAAAAGATACATCAAAAGAATCGAATTTTTACGCTGATTCTAAATATATAAGTTTCAATTAATTTAGTCTTTGTCATCAAACGTTACGAGCCTGAGAAAATTTGTCCTATTTTGGAAAAAAGGGGGAAACATCCCCTAAAAGTCATAGAATCTTAACGAAAATCACACTATCGCATTCGGTATATCAGAGAACTCTATAGCAAAAATTTCAAGCTCCTATCTAAAAAATGTGGAATTTTGTATTTCTTGCCAGAAGACAAATCACGGGTGCGTGTTTATTTGTTTTTTTTTTTTTTTCCCAGGGGTCATCTTATCGACCAAGTGGTCCTAGAATGTCGCGAGAGGGCTCATTCTAACGGAAATGAAAAGTTCTAGTGTCCTTTTTACGTGACCAAAAAAATTGGAGGGCAAATAGGCCCCCTCCCATGCTCATTTTTTCCAAAAGTCAACAGATTAAAATTTTAAAATAGCCATTTTGTTCAGCATAGTCGAAAACCATAATAACTATGTCTTTGGGAATGACTTACTCCCCCACAATCCCTGAGGGAGGGGCTGCAAGTTACAAACTTTGACCAATGTTTACATATAGTAATGGTTATTGGGAAGTGTACAGACGTTTTCATGGGGATTTTTTGGTTTGGGGGGTGGGGTTGATGGGAGAGGGCTTTGTGGGAGGATCTTTCCTTTGAGGAATATG
Organism: Artemia franciscana; assembly: GCF_032884065.1. NCBI lineage: Eukaryota > Metazoa > Arthropoda > Branchiopoda > Anostraca > Artemiidae > Artemia > Artemia franciscana. The sequence goes on along the minus strand of NC_088871.1, from coordinate 45,663,106 downwards.
TCATGGGGGAAGAAAAATTCAATGAAAAGGGCGCAGGATTTTCTAGCATTACTATAAAAAAACAATGAAAAAATAAACATGAAAACGTTTTTTCAAATGAAAGTAAGGAATAGCATTGAAATTTAAAACGAACAGAGATTATTACGCATATGAGGGGTTCTAAAAATACTTTAGCATAAAGAGCGAGGTATTTAGGAGGAGATAAATACCTCGCTCTTTATGCTAAAATATTTTTAGTGATTTCAACTATTTATTCTACGGCCTTTTTGATTCAGGGGTCATTCTTAAAGAATTGGGACAAAACTTACGATTTAGTGTAAAGAGCGAGGTATTAACGAGGGTACAAACCCCCTCGTACACATAATAAAAATATAAGAATATAAAAGTTTGTTACGTAAGTTAATTCTTAAGTTACGTATATTTTTTACTAATAAAAACGTTCGTTGAATATTAAAAGTTCTACTAGCCTTTTTAAGTAACCGAAAAATTGGAGGGCAGCTAGGCCTCCTTCCCCACCCCTTATTTCTCAAAATCGTCGGATCAAAACTAAGAGAAAGCCATTTAGCCAAAAAAAAAAATAATATACTAATTTCATTTCAATAATTTATGTGCGGAGAGCCAAAATCAAACATGCATTAATTCAAAAACGTTCAGAAATTAAATAAAAAAACTAGTTTTTTTAACTGAAAGTAAGGAGCGACATTAAAACTTAAAACGAACAGAAATTACTCCGTATATGAAATGGGTTGTCCCCTCCGCAGTCCCACGCTCTTTACGCTAAAGTTTTTAATTGTTTTAAAAAGTAGAATTGTGGCAAAGAGTCAAACTTTAGCGTAAAGAGCGAGGGACTGCGGAGGGGACAACCCATTTCATATACGGAGTAATTTCTGTTCGTTTTAAGTTTTAATGTCGCTCCTTACTTTCAGTTAAAAAAACTAGTTTTTTTTTTATTTAATCTACCTAAGTATCTAAGTCTAAGAGGGAGAAGGATCTAAAGACTAAACTTGGTATATTCCCATGCCGTTTGCATGCTCATATGTTAAAATGAAATAAAAAATGAATAAAAAATATTAATAAAAATAAAAATAAATAACGTTAAACAAGATGAAATAATATTATAACATGAAAATAAAAAACATTAAAATAACCATACAAGTTGTTCAAGCAGAGGTTGAGCCCTTTGTAAAAGGAAGTCCCCAGCAGTTTATTATGAGGGGGATACCGTGATGGGCTATGCAAATGATTCTATTCCCAAAGTTATTGTATTTTGTAGATATTTGGGCACAGGCAAATCTATATGTACTATGATAGTGAGGTAGCTTTTTCAGGTCCCCAAGATATCCTGTCCATCTGTCCCCTACATGAGCTTTTATTCCTGTGTTCTGTTTCCAAAAGGAGACTACTTTATATCTCTTATTCTGGGTTTTGTTCTGAGCAGAAAAATCACTCATTTCATCGAATTTCTGATTAGAAATTCCTTTCTTGTTTTTCTGTTTCCGGGTTTACTTCCGAAAAGAAATCCCTTTCTTGTTTTGTTTCTGGGTTGAGTTCCAAACAGAAATACCGTTTGGGAGAGAGAGAGAGAGAGAGAGAGAGAGAGAGAGAGAGAGAGAGAGAGAGAGAGAGAGAGAGAGAGAGAGAGAGAGAGAGAGGGGGGGGGAGAGAGAAAGAGAGAGAGAGAGAGAGAGAGAGAGAGAGAGAGAGAGAGAGAGCGAGAGAGAGAGAGAAAGATCGGTATATTTAAAAATTATCGTAGCATAGCTAAATTCAGTTTTTTTTTTACAAAATCATACATTTAAACAAAAATCCCACACTACAACTCAGCATTGAAAATTGATGCGAAGAAAGGCACAAATGAGTTGGCGTATCGATTAGTTCGTACTTTAGGGGGTACAAGTTTATTTTGTACCCAAGTTTGGCTATTGGCAGGGGCTGGTTCGGGTAGTAGTGATCAGTGGCTCTTATTGGCTAGGACGGATTTTCCAAATTGCTGAATAAGGTATTCAAGCTGGACTTTAAGTGGAGATAAATTTATTTAGCGAGGGCTTGATCATAGGGTATGTCGCGGTTTTGGAGTATAATCCTTGTTGCTCTTTTCTAGATGGACTCTATGTCGCGTAATAGGTACGCTGTGCGGATAACAGATGGACCTCACACCGAGCACGCGTACTCGAGCACCGGGCGGACATAACACATATAGGCATGGAGAAGACTTTCAGTATCACACCCAAAACGCCTCATTTTGGTAAGTGTCTGAAGGCTTGCATTAGCCTTGTGGAAGGTTAAATTGATATGGGCACTGAAACTACAGTCACAGTTGAAAGTTACTCCTAAGATTTATATTTCGTTCATAATCGGGAAAGGGACTAGAGGCATATCTATATTCCGCTTCAGAGGGTTGAAACGAATTATCTTCGACTTGGCTACATTGATGGTAAGATCATGACTTAAACATTCGGTCTTTAGCTGATCAAATAACTGGTCTGAAAACTGTTGTGTTATGATATTGTTTTCGACCAGGTAAGCAAGCACTATGGACAGATCATCTACAAACTTTTAATGGTCGTGATGATTAAGCAGGGAATTAATTACAGACAGGAAAATTATTCCAGCTAATTTCGTGCCTTGTGGGGCCCTCAAGAAGTATCTGACCATGACGAATCCGAATCGTTTTCGTGGAGTGCAAAGACTTTTTGTCTTCGGCCAATTAAGAAGTCAAGTACAAGGCCGAGGATACGTCGTTTGGCACCCATTTCCTGGAGATTCATGCCAGCAGTCAGGTGGCGGATTAGGGCAAAGGCCTTTCTGAAATCCACTGTGCAAATGTCGACAAAACAGCTACCTTTTTTGAGCCATTGGAGGACACAGTCAAACATCCATACTAGGTAGATTGCAGTACTACACTTGGGGAGCCCACCATACTGGAATTTATCAATACGCCCATGAATTTGTTTCAGAAGAAACTTGAATGTGAACACCTCAGTTACTTTCGCCAAACAAGGTGTAAGTGAGATCGTCGCATGCACTAGGGGCGCGCTTTTTTGGAATAATTCTAATATAGGCCAGTTTCCACCATGACAGGAAATAGCCGGAAGCAAAACACTCGTTGCTGATGCTGGACAGTGGTAATGCTATGATGGCTGCATATTCACGCAGCAATTTGGCAGGTAATTCATCAGGGTATGAAGATGTATTCGGTTTGATCTTCCGTAGTTCCGTGTAAACGTTGAACTCACTGACTATTATGTTGTTCTCAGGCTCACATTTTTCAAGTATGGTGGACTTTTCATCAGCCGTAATAGGTGGATAGGTAGTGCAGATCTTGGTGAAGAATTCTCTCACTTCTTCTGCACTGATTAAGGACCCATCATTATTGCTAATCTTTACACTGCTGTCAAAAGCTTGGCCGGCCACTTTTTTCACAGCGTTGTGCCACTCTTTGGGGTCTGAAGTAAGTAATTGGTAGGGTATGGTTTCACGACCATAGCAAGCTTTTGCTTTCTCTACCAAAGAGACTATTTGATTTCGCAATTTCTTGCCATTGATAATATCACCACAGGAGCAGAGGCGAGACTTCTCTTTTATTAGTGATTTAATAGCTGGAGAGATCCATGGTTTGTCGTATTCATTAACACCAAATGATTTTGTTGTAAAGATCTTTAGGTATTGACAGTGTAAAGCGGCATTGAAATCAGATACCTTAGTATCCAAGGGCTTGTTACTGTACACTTCGGGGAAGTCATATGTGCCAATCCATCAACCGCCATCACAGATGGCCGACTCAGTACAAGTACGAACAGTGACACGGGATAGTCTGGGCTTGGGTAAGGACTCTCTTGCTTTCCAAAAAATTGCGTTGTAGTCTGACATGCCTATGGGACCAAGAGAAAAGGGAGGGTAGTAAAAATCATCACAATTTGTGAGTATAAGGTCCAATATGCCCCCCAAAGAGTGGGTGGGTATGTGCACCACTTGTTTTAAACACAAACAAGATGATAACCAACACTTCTTGGTTTGGTTAAAGTCTCCTCCTACAATAAAAGCTGGGCTACTGTAAATACTTCTCAGGTGATCAATAGTCGTTGGGAGATGGAAAACCAAGTCACCCCAGTTTCTGGCACTTTCTGGGTAATATACTGAAGTGACCATAATACAAGAAAAGCGACAGGGAATAGATTTTGGTTTGCAAATAGCCCAGATTACTTCATGAGCTGGATCAAATAATTCCGGTAATAATTTGCAGGGGATGTCTTTCCGTGTGTACAAGGCAACACCTCCACCTAGTCTATGCTCACCTCGATCAGCCCGTGCGCTCAGAAAAATTTCGTAGCCTGCCATATGACCTGACAACCTATCAAAATTCCACGTTTCTGTAACTGCGATAATTGGGATACTATTTTGACGGACGATAACTTCAAATTCTTCCATTTTGTTACATAATGACTGGCAGTTTATAACAAGAAAATTTGGCATTCTATTTTTCGAATTAAAAGTCACTGACCTTAATAGGGGGGGAGGCTGATCACTACTAGTCGAACATATCGGAGCTTGATTGAAAGGAATAAGAGATGGCATATTGGCATTTGTAGAGCAGTCTATCTTAACAAGGATACATTAATGGGGTGAGGTTTTTCGAGCAAGACTGGTTAATCTTAATGAAACAATAACTGGGATCATCAGCTGACCCCATTTGCCGCCACGCTTGCGGCATCGTTTCCACTTCTTACGGTTAGACAGGAGCTCTTGGGGCAGTAGTCTGTCATCTGGTGTTCTTCCGAGCAAATCTAATGCTACGAGTTTTGCAAAAAAAGATGGCGCCACAGTTAACTCAGGTGAAAACAGTCCAATTAAGGCTTCTTTATTGTATTTGAATGACATGGCACACACATGAGACAAACTTAATAGTGTCAATAACTATATAATAAACAGCATTCTTCTGTTATATTGCATCAAACAGGCACAATTAAGCTAAACTTAGTATTTTTGCAAAAAAAAAAATGGTGCTACAGTTAACTCAGGTGAAAACAGTCCAATTAAGGCTACTTTATCATATTTCAATGGTATGGCACACACATTAGACACACTTAGGAATGTCAACAACTATATAATAAACAGTATTCTTTCGTTGTATTGCATGAAACAGGCACAATTAAGCTAAACTTAAAATTTTTGCAAAAAAAATGGCGCCACAGTTAACTCAGGTGAAAAGAGTCCAATTAAGGCTACTTTATCATATTTCAATGGTATGGCACACACAGTAGACACACTTAGGAATGTCAATAACTATATAATAAACAGCACTCTTTCGTTAGATTGCATGAAACAGGCACAATTAAGATAAGCTTACAATGGTCTCTGGGACTGCTCACAAGCATCAACCAGAGCTATCTATCAATCGAATAGATTGATAGATCAATCAATGGAATTCGATGACAAGGAGACAAAAAGTGATCTGAGGAAACAGGAGCTCCAAGGACTGACTTCTTTTTTTTACCACACAAGGGCAAGAACTAAGCATACTTACAAATGGGAAGATAGAGACAACATCCAACGTGAACCAAAATGTCGTGAAGTCATTGCTAAGAGCCTTCCCAGCATTCACTGGCTCAGTCGAGAAAAACCTTGATGAGAAACCACAAGAAAGCTTTGGGAGAAGCCTTAATGGCAGAGTGGAAGCTGAACAAAAAAAACGGCTGTCTATCACTGAAGAAGGAGATGTAAGAAGACCAGGAGTTTGGCTCCACCGTTTTTATTGGGGACAAGAGGGGTTCCACATCTGGGGAGTCAAGGGTTATGGGATATTATTAGGGGAGAAGGGGTTTTGGAACATCTGCAAAAGACACAAGTATAAATGTGTTTTCAAAATGTCTGAAAACTTATTTTAGGAAATTATTTTATAATGGATATTGAACACCCGATGGAAAAAAAAATAGTGGTGACATGTAAAAAAGTAGTAGCCTAGGGCTTCCATAGTGCATTTTTATTTGAGCAGTAGTGAAGAAAAGTTAGTATTTAGCAAAGGTGCTATATTTTTATAATAAAACAAAGGTGCTATATTTACATAATAAAAAATAAATAGACATTAAACAAACAAAATTCAGGACTGGTGCTCAGCTCTTATGAAAATTATAATCAATGAGTTACTGTAGATAATAGTTGTTGATAGAAGAACATTGCCAAGTGCTGAAAACCATGTTGCAACGAAGATGGGTCCAGGATTGCACAAACACTATAACCAAACTGGAGGTCCCAGGGACTTCTTGCTGTCCAGTTCTAAGCCAGCTTAAGCGCTTCAGTGTAGACTTGAGAAGATATGTTGGTCCCTGTCCTGCACTGGTGTGCGGGATCATTGCTATTTCTGAGGCAAAAATAATTTCAATGATTTAAAGAATAAAAAAATTGGAACTTGGAATGTTACGACGTTAAAAAATGACTATTGTATCGAAGTTTTGACTGACAAATTCAGACAGTTTGAACTGGACTTATTAGGAATTTGAGAAACTCATATCCCTTGAAATTAGGTGATATAGAATTTGTTTATCAGGCAAGAAGGATGGGGTACATAGGCAAGGAGTAGGGCTCATGATGAATAAGGAAGCTGCTAAGCCTTGTATTAGGCTGGGAACATATTAATGATAGAATACTAATTGCTCATTTTTTTGACAAAAAAGTTCAGGGTATCAGTTATAGTAGTATATGCCCCTGTTGAACCAACTGCTGGAGATACTAGTGACTCAGATGAACTTTACTTGCAGTTAAAGGAGCAAATAGACAGGGTACCAGGTAGAAATATGCTGTTTCTACTAGGAGATTTTAATGCTCAAGTTGGTAGAAATAGGGATAGATGGTATCCTAGCCTAGGTAAATTTCGTGTAGGAAAAGAAAACAGTAATGGCTACAGACTTTTGCAATTTTGTAGGTATAAAAACCTAGTCATAGCCAATATGGTGTTAATCATAAAATTGCCCTTAAATTGGCATGGTATTCACTTGATGGTAAGACAGCAAACTTTATTGATTATGTTATTACTGAAGACTAGCAGGATCAATACAAGATACAAGGGTATAAAGGAGTGCGGTTATTGATGTTAAAAGTAAACATCACAATCTAGTGGAGTCTAAGGTTAATTTCAAGCTGAAATTTTGGAAGGGTAACTACCTCCTGGGAAGTTATGATGTTGATAGACTCCAGGATGAAAATTTGAGAGCAACTTTCTAGGAAGATGGATGGAATAATTTTAGAAAAACAATTTGTGAAGTTGCTGATGGTATTTTAGGGAAGAAAGTTAAGACTGCAGCTAGGAATATTAGTGAAAAAGCTTTATATTTAGTAGATAGTAGAACTGGTTTGTATAAAATTATCTGAGTGATAGATCATATAAAAACAAAAGGAATGTAAAGAAAGTAGAGAAAGTATTAAAATAAGAACTAAGGAGATGTGAAGTGGACACCATAAATAAAATTGTCAAGGATCTGGAAGATGCAGCTAGATGGCATAATAGTAAAATATTATACTGGCATGTTAATAAATTGAGAGGGAATAGTCAATATGGATTAGTCCCAGTTAAATATAGGAATGGGACCACAGTTAATGATAAGGAAAGAGTGAAACAGAGATGGGTGGAACTTTCACGAATGTGTTAAATCAAAATGCAGTTGCAAGAAAAGATATAGATGAAAATGAAAAAGTTTGTGATACCTCAGATGTGAAGGAAGATTTCTTTTGTGAGGAAGAATTAGAGACAAAACTAAAAGAATAAAAAAAATAATAAGGCTCCATGTACTGATAGTATCATAAATGAGTTTCTCAAATAAGGTAGCTCTGTGGTTAGAAATAAGCTACTGAAGATTATGAATATGATTTTTGAACAAGAGCTAAGAGCTCATATAGCACTTGTGACAAGGCCAGGAGAGCCAAGAGCTCATGTGGCATGAACTCTAGCAAAATTCTAAGAATCAATAGATTGATTTAATAGGAAAATCAGAGGCTTGATGCTGGTCGGATTTAAAATAAGAGCTCTGAGACACGAGTTACTTCTAAATATCAAAATTCATTAAGATCTGATCACCCAATCATAAGTTAAAAATAACTCAATTTTTCTAATTTTTCCTCTCCCTTCAGCCCCCCCCAATGGGCAAAGCAGGGAAAATGACTATAAAGCCAATTTGTACAGCTCCCTGACACGCCTACCAATTGACCTCCCCCCAATGACACTGGATCTGGTTGAGATTTAAAATAAGAGATCTGAGTTACAAGGTCCTTCTAAATTAGAAATTTCATTAAGATCTGATCACTCCTTTGTAAGTTAAAAATACCTCACTTTTTCTAATTTTTCAGAATTAACCCTCCCCCCAACTCCCCTAAAGAGAGCAGATCCGTTCCGGTTCTGTCAATTATGTATCTAGGACTTGTGGTTATTTTTCCCACGAAGTTTCATTCACATCCCTCCACTCTAAGCATTTTCCAAGATTTTAGGTTTCCCCCTCCAAGCCCCCCAATGTCAACAGATCTGTTCAGGATTTATAATAGGAGCTCCGAGACACAATATCCTTCTAAATATCAAATTTCATTTAGATCCAATCACCCGTTTGTAAGTTTAAAAAGCCTCATTTTTTCAATTTTTTCCAAATTAAACATCCCCCACTCCCCCCCCCCCCCCCCGCGCAGATGGACGAATTGGGAAAACGAATATCTCTAATTTAATTTGGTCTGGTCCCTGATACACCTGCCAAATTTCATTGTTCTAGCTTATCTGAAAGTGCCTAAACTAGAAAAACCAAGACAGACAGACTGACAGAATTTGCAATTGCTTTATGTCAGCAATATAGCAAAGTACATATATATATATATATATATATATATATATATATATATATATATATATATATATATATATATATATATATATATATATATATATATATATATATATATATGTACTTGGTTAATACCAAGTACCATAAAAAGCAGAATTACCTATTGATTTTAGGAAAAGCTAATTAAACCACTGTATAAGAAGGGTGACAAGAGTAAGTGTTGTAATTATCAAGGCTTTAGTCAGGTCTCTGTAGGCAGCAAATTACTTAGTATTAATTATACTTTTTAGACTGAGATATGCTGTAGATGAAGTTTTAAGAGAAGAACATTGCTGTTTTGTAAAAAGTAGAGTATGTGTCAACCAAATTTTCACTCTTAGGTTGATAATTGAGAAGTGCCTTTGTTGTCAAACACCTTTGGTCCTCAGTTTCATAGATTATGAGCAAGTGTTCAATTATGTTGATAGAAGAGCTTCAGCAAAGGTCTTACCCTTATATAGTATACCCGACAATTACATTAAAGTGATTTGTGCTATGTATGAGAATAATACTACTGCAGTAAACATGGGAAATGGGGTTAGCAACTGGTTTTGTATTAAATCAGGAGTTAAGCAGGATTGTGTTCTATCCCCCTTTAAATGAATCAATTTGATGTACTTTGTCTTAAAGCACACAGGAAAGGCAATTGGAGACCACAGAATCAAATGGGGATGAAAAATTCTCCTTGACTCAGATTATACTGATGATTTAGGCATATTAGATGAAAGTATGAGCAAAATGAATAAATTTTGAGAGGTTTTGCAAGTTCAGGGAGCTAGAATAGGTCTGAAAATTAATGTTAAGAAGACTAAGTCACTAATGCTAGGTATAAGTGAAGACAAAAAGGCACATGTTGGGCAATTAATATATTGATCAGCTGGGCAGTTCCACTTACCTTGACAACATTATTAGTAAAGATGGTGGGAGCAGTGAAGATATTAAAAGTAAAATAGCCAAGGCTCAGGCTGTTTTTTGTTTTTTTTTCACAGTTAAAAAAAAATGGAAGAATGGGAAAATAAGTCTGCAAACCAAGATTAGAATATTGGAAGCTATGGTGATAACAGTGGTCAAATATGGCTCTGAAGCACAGGCACTCCAAAAAGCAGATGAAAATTTACCAGATGTTTTCCAGAGAAATTGCCTAAAGATTGGTCTGGGTACCTGGCTAACTGACTTTTTCAAACAGTTGGTTGTATGAAAAATGTGGTTCAATCCCACTTTCTAGGGCTATAATGAAAGAAAGGTTGAGATGGCTAGGCCACATTATGAAGATGAATACTGACAGATTGTCAAAGATTGTCCTTTTTGGCAATCTGTTTGGGGCTTAATGGAAATCAGGTTGTCCTTGTCTGGGGTGGGAGGATGTCATAAATAAAGATTTAAAGGAAATGGAAACTTCTTGGGAGGGTGTAAAGAAGGAGGCCTTGAATAGATTGGCTTGGAGGAGGAGTGTGTGTAACTATGCTAGCCTTAGGCAGCCTGGTTCTGTATTTTACCATGCTAAAATTGAATTTGCAATAAAAGCAATTATTATATTTGGTAAAATTCTAGTTAATTGACTTCTTGCTATCTCAGAAAGGGTTTAGGTTAGGAAAATGAAACTTTCAGGGATGAACCTATAGACTAAAGTATGTCCTGGGAAGGTATTTTGAAGCAAGATTCTACTCAAATAACAGGAATTGCATTTTCAGAACTAACAAGGTCAAATGTTGTTTTGTCAAAATTTCAATAGGTATAGACCTGTCATGTATGTAAATTTCAGGGCCCTCTAGAGGGAGAAGGAGTGGGGGTGGGTACTTTAAAATACCTTCCCGGGACATACTTTAGCCTGTAGGTCCATCCCTGAGAATTTCATTTTCCTAACCTAAACCCTTTCTGAGATAGCAAGAAGTCAATTAACTAGAATTTTACCTTATATTCATAAAGAACATATAAAGCAACATTGAGTGGTACATTTACTTTATTGGTAGCCTAAGTCAATTATATGAACTGCAAAATATTTACCCAATTAAATTACCCAAAGTAAAGCAAATGTTTACTTTACTCATTTTTTTAGTTTATAATTAGTTTTACAATTCCCTTAGTTGAAGCACTGGTGCAATTCAGCTTCTTTTCTATTATTTTTGTGACAAAAAATATGTTGTGTCAACATTGTTCTTTAGGCTACCTAAGAAACACTATGGTGCTGCTTATGATTGGGTTTAAGCTTTAAATCTGTGGCCAAGTTTAGACTCCACTGCAGTCCATATTTTAAATTGTGAGCAGTGTAGGCTACACAATTAAATAGTAAAGGTAACTAGACAACTATTAAGATTATTTTGAAAGATCCATTGGTGAAACGAGTTTAAGTTGTTAAAGAGTGGATTAGATGGACAACTACAGGGTATCTTACCCTATTTGACAGTCTAGACTAACCTGATTGGTACAACTAACCTGCGTCTTCTGGCAACATCATGTTCACTACGGAGGCGAGAAATGAAAACAAATGGGAAAAATGCAAAAGCAGCGGTCAATACTAGGATAATTGAGAGAATAATATAATGAGCGCTTATGATTTCCATTTTAAAACCATTCCTCATGTGTAAAGTTTGAATTAGCGCACTAAATTCAAAGTAGACACATCTTTACTTGAAAGACCGTTCTGGAATAGAAATGTCAAAATAAGCGAAAATTCGTGAGTTTTAGCACGTCCCTCCAGAAAACTGGTGACTTGTTTGATTCTAACCGCAGGCAAAGGAAAAATAGTAAATATTTCCTATCAAATTGGCACATAACTGAAAGCAGAAGTAAGACCCGGGTAGTAGGCAATCCATAAAGCTAGTCGTAACGATGAGGGTAAAGGTTGCAAGGAACGTCGGTATGATCAGGCTTCTTAAACCTTTTCTCCCTTATGATGCCCTGCGGTGTATTTATTTTTCGCTAATTCATTCTTACTTAAATTACTGTCCTCTTGTATATTTGAATACTTTTCGATCGAATATATTACCATTGATAAGGCAGCAGAATAATGCTCTCCGAATTCTTAAGCTTTTTGTACCATCTCCTGATTCTTGCCCTAATAAGTCGTCAACTAAAAGTCTTCCTCTTTTTTTGAATATTTTGCCCCTTGAATCTTTTATTGTTTTTCATTCTATTTTATTTAAGAAAAAACATCATTCAAATTCCCTACCTGAATATTTTTATGAACCTGATCTATTTTCTGGAACTAATTCCGATCACGACCATAACACGCGTAATCCTTGTAAAGCCCGGCAACCCTTGATAATTTCAGAAAGATCAAGATTTTCATTGAGAAACACAATATTGAGGGTATGGCAAAGTTATCATAATGTAATCAAACTTGAACTTTCTATTAATACGCTGAAAAACAAAATAAAATCAATGCTCATAGAAAATGTTTAAAGTAAAATGAAAAAAAAAAGTAAATAAATAATAAATGTGTGGTTTATAGCGGTAAATCCCAACTTAGTCTGGTGGTTTGAATCTGGAACCTGGATGGATTATGGTTAATTTATGATATTATTTTATGTTGATGTAGTTATAGCATACAGTTTATTTAAGTGTCTGCCATTTGGCCTCGAGCCCTCTCTCTGCCAAATTGGCTTTTTATATTGAAATTATGTAGTAATAAACAGAACTTGAACTTGAACTTGATGGCACGGCTAATTTGAAGCATATAATATAATTTGAAGAACATTAATTTTAAAAAGAAAATAGAGTATGTGTATATTATTAGTTTCCTGTAACAGCATCTGTTAAACAACAACTATGTTGTTGAAACCTGCTTCAAAATTCAGTTCGCCCTCCTAAGTACCGACACCGATTTCAAAAATCTATCTTGAATATATATCAAATACATGAGAATTGTTTAATCAAGGAAAGGCTTTATAAAAACCTCAACAGTGTCATCTACAAAGCCATTTTAAAACCATTCCTCTGGTATATGGTTTGAATTACCACACTAAATTCAACGCTGACTAACCTTTTCTTGAAGGAGCGCTTTTGAATCGAATTGTCAAAATGAGCGAAAGTTGTAGAGTTTTAGCGTGTCCTTCCAGAAAACCGGTGACATGTTTGATTCTAACCACGGGTAATAGATAAATAATTGAAAAATTCTACTAAAATGGTACATAACTCAAAGCAAAAACAAGAGATCAGATATAAGGCGTTTCATAAAGCTAATCGTAACGATCGTTCTATTTATTTAAAGACTATAATAGGATTTGGAAAATGCTAATTTTAAGAAGATAATAGAGTTTGTTTGTATTATTACTTTCCTAGCACTGCAGCTGCTAAATGATAACCAAGTTGCTGAAAACGGCTGCAGAGACTAGTTCGCCTTCCAAAGTTGTAGCACCCATTTCAAATATCCAACTTGCATATATATATATATATATATATATATATATATATATATATATATATATATATATATATATATATATATATATATATATATATATATATATATATATATATATATTTATATATATAAATATATACTAGCTGCTGGGGTGGCGCTTCGCGCCACCCCAACACCTAGTTGGTGGGGGCGCTTCGCGCCCCCCCCAAGACCCCCCGCGCGCGTAAGTCGTTACGCGCCATAATAGTTACGCGCCATTGTAGTTGTGTCCCTATGTCCCACCTGTGATATATATATATATATATATATATATATATATATATATATATATATATATATATATATATATATATATATATATATATATATATATATATATATATATATATATATATATATATATATATATATATATATATATATATATATATATATATGTATATATATATGGTTTTAACTACGTAAAACTTGCGAATATACAACATTCTTTGCTGTCCCATTGTCTTTGCATATAAATAGATTGTCAGGTTTACCGACTCTTGAACATGCAACATATAATGGTCCATGGGAAAACAATCTGTATTCAGATCTATACCTCATGATTCTAATGATTGCCCTTGAGCTTTGTTGATGGTGATTGCTAATCGACCATTCCCTGTCCCGGTGTCGCGGTCGTCATTTATATCCCCCTGTTTCCCCCGGTGTCCCCGTTGTAGTTGTGTCCCTGTGTCCCGGTCGTCATTTATATTCCCTGTGTCCCGGTCGTCATTTGTATCCCGGTGTCCCGGTCTGTATATACATTCGTTTTTTAGTTTTGTTTTTCTCCTTTATTTTTTTCCTTTTTTTTTCTTTTTTAGTTTATTTAGATTTTTAGATTTTTTAGTTTTTTTATTAGTTTTTAGTTTTTTTTCTTTTTAGTTTTTTTGTAGTTTTTACCTTCTTTTTAGTTTTGTTAGTTTTTTTTTTTTACTTATGTCCTGGTCGTCATTTATACTCCCTGTGTCCCGGTGCTTTGTTGATTGCTAATCGAACATTCCTTTTGTCCTGGTCGCTTTCTATTTGAGTGTCATTTATTTTTTTCTTTTTTAGTTCTTTTAGTTTTTACCTTTTTTAGTTTTTTTTAGTTTTTTAGATGAAAATTTTTTTTAGTTTTTTCCTTTTTTCTTTTTAGTTTTTTATTGGTTTTTACCTTTATTTTAGCTTATTTTTCAGTTTTTTCCTTTTTTTTAGTTTTTTTTTATTTTTTATTTTTTTTAGTTTTTTACCTTTTTTTAGTTTTTTTTAGTTTTTTTAGTTTTTTAGCTTTTTTAATTTTTTTATTAGTTTTTAGTTTTTTTTGTAGTTTTTGCCTTTTTTTAGTTTTTTCAGTTTTTTTTTTTCAGTTTTTTTTAGTTTTTTAGCTTTTTTATTTTTTTTATTAGTTTTTAGTTTTTTTTGTAGTTTTTGCCTTTTTTTAGTTTTTTTAGTTTTTTAGCTTTTTTATTAGTTTTTAGTTTTTTTTGTAGTTTTTGCCTTTTTTTAGTTTTTTTCTTTTTAGTTTTTTTGTAGTTTTTACCTTCTTTTTAGTTTTGTTAGTTTTTTTTTTTACTTATGTCCTGGTCGTCATTTATACTCCCTGTGTCCCGGTGCTTTGTTGATTGCTAATCGAACATTCCTTTTGTCCTGGTCGCTTTCTCTTTGAGTGTCGTCATTTATTTTTTTCTTTTTTAGTTCTTTTAGTTTTTACCTTTTTTATTTTTTTTTAGTTTTTTAGATGAAATTTTTTTTTAGTTTTTTCCTTTTTTTCTTTTTAGTTTTTTATTGTTTTTTACCTTTATTTTAGCTTATTTTTCAGTTTTTTCTTTTTTTTAGTTTTTTTTATTTTTTATTTTTTTTAGTTTTTTACCTTTTTTTAGTTTTTTAGTTTTTTTAGTTTTTTAGCTTTTTTACTTTTTTTATTAGTTTTTAGTTTTTTTTGTAGTTTTTGCCGTTTTTTAGTTTTTTCAGTTTTTTTTTTAGTTTTTTATTGGTTTTTACCTTTATTTTAGCTTATTTTTCAGTTTTTTCCTTTTTTTTATTTTTTTTTAGTTTTGAGTTTTTTTAGTTTTTTACCTTTTTTTAGTTTTTTTAGTTTTTTAGCTTTTTTATTTTTTTTTATTAGTTTTTAGTTTTTTTTTGTAGTTTTTGCCTTTTTTTAGTTTTTTTAGTTTTTTAGCTTTTTTATTAGTTTTTAGTTTTTTTTGTAGTTTTTGCCTTTTTTTAGTTTTTTTAGTTTTTTAGCTTTTTTATTTTTTTTATTAGTTTTTAGTTTTTTTTTGTAGTTTTTGCCTTTTTTTAGTTTTTTCAGTTTTCAGTTTTGTCACCTGATCCAGTTTTTTCAGGTGACGTCACCTGATTCATCCACATATCCACACACAGACAACTTATTTTTATATAGATACTAGCTGTTGGGGTTGCGCTTCGTGCCACCCCAACACCTAGTTGGTGGGGGTGCTTCGCGCCCCCCCCAAGCCCCCCCGCGCGCGTAAGTCGTTACGCGCCATAATAGTTACGCGCCATTGTAGTTGTGTCCCTATGTCCCACCTGTGAATATAGATATATATATATATATATATGGTTTTAACTACGTAAAACTTGCGAATATACAACATTCTTTGCTGTCCCATTGTCTTTGCATATAAATAGATTGTCAGGTTATCCCCCTGTTTCCCCCGGTGTCCCCGTTGTAGTTGTGTCCCTGTGTCCCGGTCGTCATTTATATTCCCTGTGTCCCGGGTCCCGGTCATCATTTGTATCCCGGTGTCCCGGTCTGTATATACATTCGTTTTTTAGTTTTGTTTTTCTCCTTTATTTTTTTCCTTTTTTTTTCTTTTTTAGCTTATTTAGATTTTTAGATTTTTTAGTTTTTTTTATTAGTTTTTAGTTTTTATTTCTTTTTAGTTTTTTTGTCCCGGTCGTCATTTATATCCCCCTGTTTCCCCCGGTGTCCCCGTTGTAGTTGTGTCCCTGTGTCCCGGTCGTTATTTATATTCCCTGTGTCCCGGTCGTCATTTGTATCCCGGTGTACCGGTCTGTATATACATTCGTTTTTTAGTTTTGTTTTTCTCCTTTATTTTTTTCCTTTTTTTTTCTTTTTTAGTTTATTTAGATTTTTAGATTTTTTAGTTTTTTTATTAGTTTTTAGTTTTTTTTTCTTTTTAGTTTTTTTGTAGTTTTTACCTTCTTTTTAGTTTTGTTAATTTTTTTTTTTACTTGTGTCCTGGTCGTCATTTATACTCCCTGTGTCCCGGTGCTTTGTTGATTGCTAATCGAACATTCCTTTTGTCCTGGTCGCTTTCTCTTTGAGTGTCGTCATTTATTTTTTTCTTTTTTAGTTCTTTTAGTTTTTACCTTTTTTAGTTTTTTTTTAGTTTTTAGTTTTTTTAGTTTTTTACCTTTTTTTAGTTTTTTTAGTTTTTTAGCTTTTTTATTTTTTTTATTAGTTTTTAGTTTTTTTGTAGTTTTTGCCTTTTTTTTTAGTTTTTTGTCCTGGTCGCTTTCTCTTTGAGTGTCGTCATTTATTAGTTTTTTCCTTTTTTTTTTTAGTTTTTTATTGGTTTTTACCTTTATTTTAGCTTATTTTTCAGTTTTTTCCTTTTTTTTAGTTTTTTTTTATTTTTTATTTTTTTTAGTTTTTTACCTTTTTTTAGTTTTTTTAGTTTTTTTAGTTTTTTAGCTTTTTTACTTTTTTTATTAGTTTTTAGTTTTTTTTTGTAGTTTTTGCCTTTTTTTAGTTTTTTCAGTTTTTTTTTTAGTTTTTTATTGGTTTTTACCTTTATAGTTTTTTTAGTTTTTTAGCTTTTTTATTTTTTTTATTAGTTTTTAGTTTTTTTTGTAGTTTTTGCCTTTTTTTAGTTTTTTCAGTTTTGACGTCACCTAATCCAGTTTTTTCAGGTGACGTCACCTGACACATCCATCCACACATCCATCCACACATCCATCCACAGACAACTTATTTTTATATATATAGATATATATATATATATATATATATATATATATATATATATATATATATATCTTCTTCTATATATATAAAAATAAGTTGTCTGTCTGTGGATGTGTGGATGGATGTGTGGATGGATGTGTCAGGTGACGTCACCTGAAAAAACTGGATTAGGTGACGTCAAAACTGAAAAAACTAAAAAAAGGCAAAAACTACAAAAAAAACTAAAAACTAATAAAAAAAATAAAAAAGCTAAAAAACTAAAAAAACTATAAAGGTAAAAACCAATAAAAAACTAAAAAAAAAACTGAAAAAACTAAAAAAAGGCAAAAACTACAAAAAAAAACTAAAAACTAATAAAAAAAGTAAAAAAGCTAAAAAACTAAAAAAACTAAAAAAACTAAAAAAAGGTAAAAAACTAAAAAAAATAAAAAATAAAAAAAAACTAAAAAAAAGGAAAAAACTGAAAAATAAGCTAAAATAAAGGTAAAAACCAATAAAAAACTAAAAAAAAAAAGGAAAAAACTAATAAATGACGACACTCAAAGAGAAAGCGACCAGGACAAAAAACTAAAAAAAAAGGCAAAAACTACAAAAAACTAAAAACTAATAAAAAAAATAAAAAAGCTAAAAAACTAAAAAAACTAAAAAAAGGTAAAAAACTAAAAAAACTAAAAACTAAAAAAAAACTAAAAAAGGTAAAAACTAAAAGAACTAAAAAAGAAAAAAATAAATGACGACACTCAAAGAGAAAGCGACCAGGACAAAAGGAATGTTCGATTAGCAATCAACAAAGCACCGGGACACAGGGAGTATAAATGACGACCAGGACACAAGTAAAAAAAAAAATTAACAAAACTAAAAAGAAGGTAAAAACTACAAAAAAACTAAAAAGAAAAAAAAACTAAAAACTAATAAAAAAACTAAAAAATCTAAAAATCTAAATAAACTAAAAAAGAAAAAAAAAGGAAAAAAATAAAGGAGAAAAACAAAACTAAAAAACGAATGTATATACAGACCGGTACACCGGGATACAAATGACGACCGGGACACAGGGAATATAAATAACGACCGGGACACAGGGACACAACTACAACGGGGACACCGGGGGAAACAGGGGGATATAAATGACGACCGGGACAAAAAAACTAAAAAGAAATAAAAACTAAAAACTAATAAAAAAAACTAAAAAATCTAAAAATCTAAATAAGCTAAAAAAGAAAAAAAAAGGAAAAAAATAAAGGAGAAAAACAAAACTAAAAAACGAATGTATATACAGACCGGGACACCGGGATACAAATGATGACCGGGACCCGGGACACAGGGAATATAAATGACGACCGGGACACAGGGACACAACTACAACGGGGACACCGGGGGAAACAGGGGGATAACCTGACAATCTATTTATATGCAAAGACAATGGGACAGCAAAGAATGTTGTATATTCGCAAGTTTTACGTAGTTAAAACCATATATATATATATATATATCTATATTCACAGGTGGGACATAGGGACACAACTACAATGGCGCGTAACTATTATGGCGCGTAACGACTTACGCGCGCGGGGGGGCTTGGGGGGGGCGCGAAGCGCCCCAACCAACTAGGTGTTGGGGTGGCGCGAAGCGCCACCCCAACAGCTAGTATATATATATATATATATATATATATATATATATATATATATATATATATATATATATATATATATATATATATATATATATATATATATATATATATATATATATATATATATATATATATATATATATATATATATATATATATATTACTACTACTACTAATACTAACAACTCACTGCAACACCAAGCCACCTGAGGCCAACACGGCTACAGACGCTCCTCCTCCAGCCTAAACTATATATATATATATATATATATATATATATATATATATATATATATATATATATATATATATATATATATATATATATATATATATATATAAATATATATCAAATATATGAGACTTGTTTAATCAAGGAAGGGCCTTATTAAAGCCTCAACAGTGACATTCATAAAGTGCCTATGATTAAACCCGTCTCGTAGGGGTTGGAACAATTCTTTAAGTAATTAAAAAATACTTAAAAATATTAAATAATTTGTTTGGCACTTAGCTGAATACTTTTCATAAACTGTATGGCTACGCGATTAACACGCATAGTAAACTAAGTACATGGTGTTAATTAACTTTTAATATTCAATTATATTATTAAAAATAACTGTGTAGTTTAACTATTTTTTAGGAGCTTTTTAAATTAGTATTATGTTAATATTTGTTGTAAAGTGCAAAAATGTTAGTAAAATATAGTGCAAAATCAGTGATTGCAAAATAATTTTCCAATTATTGAGACATTCAAAAAATAATAAAAATAATGTTTGTTTCTCTCCTATTTTAGTCGCCCCACCATATCAGCCTATAATTCCTTGACTCTTTTATGCTACTGGAAATATTCGACATTTTTTTACGTATTGGGCATTTTAAAAATGCTTTCACCACCTGTTCCATCAATCAGTATTTTAGATCTAAACAAACAAAATAAATGATTTTTTTATGAAGCCTGTGTTTCTCATTTTATCAATGTACTAGCGTTGAAATTGTCTCTTTTTCTGATATTTTTTTTTCGTCAGGAAAGCTTTATGAGTCTACTGCTCTTCAGGGGTACCCCCCGGGCCACACACAGTGTCTCCATATGGCATTAGGGGAACACCTTACAGATATGTAGGGTACCTCCAGAGGAGGCACGGATCAAGGGAATCGTGTCCCTGGGGGTGTATAATAGAAACTGGGACATCCTCACCTAGGACCATAAATACATGTGGAGGAGGAAGAACGCCCCTCAAATGTACACTCAACAGGGCCCACCGCCATGTCACCACATCCCGATAGTTACAAACCTTTTCTCAGTAATGGGTTAAATTGCATGGTGACGCAGAACACCATCGTGGGAAGATCCTTTATAGGAGGACAACTGTGGCAGAGTATGAGATCTGGATCTATGGCCAACAGCCTCTGCAAATGGCTGCCTCGACCCTCTCGAGGTACATGCAAGGCTGGGTACCTTGCGGCCAACTTTACTCCTCCTGTGGAGTGGCCTCCTATTAAGGAAATTATACCCTAGTAAACAACACAGCATTCGCAAGGGATTTTGATTGATGGATAGTTCTTCTGGGTTTGGTCTGTTTTGACAGGGGTCTGTTTTGGGCTGAAAAACCTTTTCCTAACTAATTTATCTATTACTGATTGCCACCCCGTAGTTGCATAGTATTTATATATATATATATATATATATATATATATATATATATATATATATATATATATATATATATATATATATAATGAATCGAAGGTAATAGGTTTGGTAATATCTGTGAAGGATTTCGAAACTTGTTGATAGAAGAGCATCGCCAAGTGCTGAAAATCATGGTGTGACCAAGGTGGGCCCAGGACTTCACAAAGACTCCATTCATACTGGAAGTTCCAGGACTTCTCGCTGTTCAGTTCTAAGTCGGCTTAAGCACTTCGGTGTAGACTTGATAAAATATATTGATCCCTGTCCTGCACTGGTAGCCGGGATCATTGCTTTTCCTGTGGCCAAAATGATTTTAGTGACTCAAAGAGAATGAAAATTGAAATTTGTAATGTTACAATGTTGAAAATGACTATCGTTTTTATATTTTGACTGACGAAATAAGATGATTTGAACTAGGCTTATTAGGAGTATCAGAAACTTATATCCCAGGGATAGTAAGTACGAAATTAGACAATATAGAATTTGTTTACACAGGCAGGAAAGATGGGGTACATACACAGAGAGTAGGGCTCATGATGAATAAGGAAGCTGCTAAGTCTTGTTTAGGCTGGGAAGGTATTAATAGTAGAATACTAGCTGCTTATTTTATGACTAAAAATTTCAGGGTGTCAGTTATATTAGAATATGCCACTGTTGAACCGACTGACGAAAATGCTTGTGACTCAGATGAAATTTGCTTACAATTACAGGAACAAATACACAAAGTCCTAGGTGGTGTTTATACTAGGAGATTTGGACGCCCATATCGGTAGAAATAGGGATAGATAGTATACTAGCCGAAGTAAATTTGTTGTAGGAAAAGAGAAAAGTAATGGCTACAGATTTTTGCAATTTTGTAGGTATAACAATCTACTTACGACCAATACACTATTTGGTCATAAAATGGTCCACAAGTTGACTTGGTAATCACGTGATAGTAAGACAGTAAACCTTATTGATTATGCTATAGTAAACCGAAGACTGGCAGGATCAGTACAAGATACTAGGGTATACAGGAGTGCTGTTATTGATGTTAAAAGTAAAGATCATCATCTAGTAGTGTCTAGGGTTAACTTAAAGCTGAAATTTCGGAAAAGTAACAACCACCTAGGAAGTTATGATGTTGATACACTCTAGGATGCGAATTTGAGAGAAACTTTCCAAGAGTAGTTGAACACCAAACTTTAAAATTTTAAAATTTGACAATGTGGAAGATAGTTGGAATAATTTTAGAAAATCAATCTGTGTAGTTGCTGATGGTGTCTTTGGGAAAAAAGTTAAGACCGCAGCTAGGAATATTAGTGTAAAAGCCTTATTTTTAATAGAGAGAAGGAGTTTGTACAAGAATTATCTGAGTGACAGATCATATGAAAAAAGCTATGTAAAGAAAGCGGAGAAAGCATTCAAATATGAGCAAAGGAGATGTGAAGTTGAGGCCGTGGATAAAATTGCCGAGGATCTGGAATATGCAGCTACACGGTATAATCGTAAAATATTGTACTGGCATATTAATAGATTGAGAGGGAGTAGTCAATTTAGACTTGTCCCAGTTAAAGATAGGAATGGGGCCACAATTAGTGATAAGGAAAGAGTTAGAGAGTGAAGGGTGGAACACTTTGAGAATGTGTTAGATCGAGGTACAATTGCAGGAAAAGCTATAGAGGAAAACGAAAAAGTTTGTGATACCTTCGATGTTAAGGAAGATTTGTTTTTTGAGAAAGAATTAACGACAGTACTAAAATAATTAAAAAATAATAAGGCTCCATGTGCTGATAGTATTGTAAATGAGTTTCTAAAATATGGTGGCTCTGAGGTCAGAAATAAATTACTGAAGATTATGAATGTGATCCTGAATTTATGGACTACTCTCTTGGCCTCTTTAGTGGATTCAACGCAGTTTTTCAATCTGAGCTTCTACATCTTCATTCCCTAAGGGCAAGTGTCAGTAAACTTGTAAATGATGTTGCTTCTAACTTCATGGAACTAGACTACATTCGCAGTGTTGGTTTGTTTACCAAACTGAATCCTTATTTTAAATATAGGGACAAAGGGAAAGCTGGGGTAAAGTAAGGATTCTCAAGGAAATGCGGGGTAAAGTAAGGATTTTCAATGAAAGTTTGATTTTTTCAAACAAAAGGCTGGAAAACTCATCATTGCAATATATTTTAGTGAAAAAGATCGAAGACTTCGTGTTGAAGTATTGGACATGGTTAAGCGTAGTGATGGATCAGCTGAGGGTCTGACTAACTGCATCAAACAAGTCGTTGAAATAAGCTCGATTCCCTGGCAAAATATTGTTGGATTTTGTGCAGATACTACTAACGTCATGTTTGGAGCCAGTAAATCTGCTTCAGCGCTAATGAAACCCAGGGTGCCTCATATCTTGAATGTGAAACGCTCGTGCCATCTTATTCACTAATGTTCATCCTATGCATGCTTGTCGCTTCCCAAGACACTAGAAGACTTGGCACGAAATATCATGCCCACTTTTCTAGGAGTGCTTCCAGGTGAGATAAGTATGCCGAATTTCAGAAGTTCTTTGGATGCAAAGTACTCCCAATTCTTCCACCAGGATAGACCCAAAGGTTGTTCCTTCAGGCCTGCATAAAGAGGCTTATTGAGCGCCGGATTACTCCTACTTATTATTTCATAGAAGCCACGTTTGACGGCCCAACTATAACCAATGACCTTATCTTGTCAACATTACAAAGCAAGTTGACAAAGCCATACCTTGAATTTATGGACTACTCTCTTGGCCTCTCTAATGAATTCAATACAGTTTTTCAATCTGAGCTTCCACTTCTTCATTCCCTTAAGGCAAGCGGTGAATGATATTGCGTCTAACTTCATGGAATTAGACTATATTTGCAGTGTTGGTTTTTTTATCGAATAAATCCTTAACTTTCAAGTGAGTACCTGCCTTTAAACCAGACATATATGGGAATAGCTGCAACCGATTCAATGCAAGAGCTTGTAGATGCTCAAGAGCCAAGAAATAATATTGATCTCTTTTACCGGTCTTGTCAAAACTATTATGTAGTCCCAATCAAGCAGATTCAAAATCGTTTCAAGTTTGAAGACAAAATTTATGACAGTTTGGCATTGATTGAAGCAAAGAGTGTAAGAAATTTGAAGCCAAAAGTCTCTAAGGCCACTATTTGCGAGATTTCCTGTTCTAAAGGAAAATTGTTGCGTCCGAAAAACGGACATAGAATGGAGATCTCATGCAATGACTGATGTCACTGACCCTCATTTTGGATATGCACAAGATAAAGAACTGTCAGTTGAGCAGCAATAGATGAAGATATTTAGTCTGAAGACTCGCAGTGGTGAAATCAAGTACCCAGAAATGCATAAGTGCATATAACTGATCTTTTCATTACCTTTTAATAATGTACCAGCTGAGCGTTTGTTTAGTTTCCTGATATTAATCAAAACAGACATCCGAAATCGATTCGAGAACGTTACACTAATCTCACTTATTCCAGTCAGTTATTGATTGTAAAACAAAGATAAAACTTCATCAACTGTCAGCAAACCAAAAACTGTCACTGGCTTTTAGACAAAAGCAAACACTACGCACGAAAAAGTGCTGGAGACGACACTTACTTGAACTTTTTATATGTTCTCAGTAGTATGAAAAATTTTATGCGTATCATTGTTTGAAGTAAAAAATGAAGCTTTGATGCTATGCTACGTTTTTCGTGTAAATTGTATGGAAATGTAGGCAAAATATCTTTTTTTCTAGGGACAAAAATAAGGAGAAATCAGACGTAAAGACAAGGAATTCTAGAGAAAATAGGGAAAATTAAAAACGAAAAGTGGAATCCCTGCTCACAACTCTACTTTTTAAAACAATAAAAAAATATAAAAGTCCAGGGCATAAAAATTCAATCACAGTCACGAATATCATGTATCTGACCGAGTAATCGCTGTTCCAATTGCATATGCGGAAACCAAGGTCCAAGATTCAAGCACATATTGGCTATAAATAATCCCCATTTTTTTTAATTGTCCAATGGGATTTCCACTTATCGGGGTTTAACCCCTAAAAGACAACAACAAATACTCATCTGGCCATGTGTCACTTGAAACGGCACGAATAACTACGACAATAACAACATTTTTCACATGTATAATAGCCCATATTATTGCTTTAATGCCATGTGAGGTTCTGACAAGGAAGAGGCTGAGGCTTCGGGTCTGTTTCTAATTTTACAGGCAAATACACCTTCAGCAATTATTTCAGAGCTGGCTAGCCTAATACAATTTATATGGCCAGAATCGCATTTTAATGCTGATTTTCAATATACAAGTTTCATCAAGATCAGTTATACCATCAAAAATTACGAGCCTCAGAAAATTTGACTCATTTTAGAAAATAGGGGGAAACACTCCCTAAAAGTCACATAATCTTAACGAAAATCACACCATTAGATTCAGCGTATCAGAGAACCCTTATTGTAGAAGTTTCAAGTTCCTATCTACAAAAATGTGGAATTTCGCATTTTTTGCCAAAAGACAGATCACCGATGCGTGTTTATTTGTTGTTGTTTTTTCCCCAGGGGTGATCTTATCGATTCAGTGGTCCTAGAATCTTGCGAGAGGGCTCATTCTAACGGAAGTTAAAAGTTCTAGTGCCCTTTTTAAGTGACCAAAAAATGGAGGGCACCTAGGCCCCCTCCCACGCTTATTTTTTCCCCAAAGTCACCAGATCAAAATTCTGAGATAGCCATTTTATTCACCATAGTCAAAAAACCTAATAACTACGTCTTTAGGGACGACTTACTCCTACGCAGTCCCATTGGGAGGGGTTGCAAGTTGAAAACTTTGACCTGTGTTTACATATAGTAATAGTTACTGGAATGTGTACAGACGTTTTCAGGGAGATTTTTTTGGTTTAGGGGAGAGAGTTGATGGGAAGGGGAGGGGGTTACGTGGGAGGATATTTCCATGGAGAGACTTCTCATGGGAGAAGAGAATTTCAATGAAGGGGGCACAGGATTTTCTAGCCTTATTTGAAAAATAAAATAAAAAAATAAATATGAAAAAAATTTTCTTCTGAAAGTAAGGAGCAGCATTAAAACTTAAAACGAACAAAAACTATTACGCATATGAGGGGTTTACCTCCTCGTTATACCTCAGCCTTTACGCTAAAGTATTTTTAGTAATTTCAACTATTTATTCTATGGCCTTTGTGATTCAGAGGTCATTCTTAAGGAATTGGGACACAATCTAAGCTTTAGTGTAAAGAGCGAGGTATTGACGAGGGGTGAAACCCTCAAATACGCAATAAAAACATACGAATATGGAAGTTCGTTACGTAAGTTACGTATATTTTTTACCAATGAAAACGTTTGTAAAAAAGTTCTAGTTGCTTTTTTAAGTAATCAAAAACTTGGAGGGCAACTAGGCCTCCTCCTTTGCTTCTTTTTTCTTAAAATCCTCCGATTAATTTTAATTAATTAATATGCCAATTTCGTTTTAATTATTTATGTGCGGAGAGCCAAGATCAAAACATACATTAATTCTAAAACGTCCAGAAATTAAATATAAAAAAAACAAGTTTTTGTAACGGAAAGTAAAGAGCGACATTAAAACTTAAAACGAACAGAAATTACTCCGTATATGAAAGGGGCTTTTCCTCCTCAACGCCCCGCTCTTTACGCTAAAGTTTCTTAATGTTTAAAAAGTAGAGTTAAGAGAAAGGGTCAAACTTTAGCGTAAAGAGCGAGGGGTTCAGGAGGAAAAGCCCCTTTCATATACGGAGTAATTTCTGTTCATTTTAAGTTTTAATGTCGCTCCTTACTTTCCATTACAGAAACTTTGTTTTTTTTTATATTTAATATTACTAAGGGTTCATAGTTAAGCATTAGAGAAGTCATTGTTAAATAACATGTGCTTATGTATATATAGCTTTTTGCTACTTATTCTTCTCTGGTTATATAATGCTTGATATGGTATAAGCCACGAGAAGGACCTGTAGACCTATAGAAGAAAACCTGTAAAAAAAGACGATTCTTTGTAATTTTTACATAATAATTATAGCTAACACATTCTACATGCTGCCCTGCTCTACTTTATCCCCAACCCTCCTAATATGGAAATCTATAGCTGAAATTACATATTTCCTTTTGATTCTGCCAATCAATCCCTCAACCCTAGTACCTGTTAATTGAAGCAACTGTGGCAAAACAAGTAAAAGGTGGCAGAAAACATTGGAAATATATAATTTGGGATATATATTTGCTAATTAGGCATGTTAGGGGTAAATTTTTTGTTGTTCATATTTTGACTTACAAATAAAGTGAATATACCACTTGATGCCTTTTTGTATGTTCTTTACAAATATAATAATTGCTTATATTGCTAGTTCAAGTTTAAGAACTTTTTGACCTTACTTAACCTAACAAATTTTGGCAGTGAAAAACATACATTATTTTGTCAAAAATGACCAATAACACATACTTTAATTGAAAATTTGGCATCAAAGAAGAAGAAAAACAGCATAATATTGTAAAATCTATAAATCCAACTTAATTGTGGAAAATCAGTGCTCATAGATTATACAACATTTAAAAATGGATTAAAAATGAAACAGTTTGAGACCAATGTTTTAAGCTTTTTTATACCCAAAAATTATTTGGGTATATTTTGGTCATTCTCAAGAGCTCAAAAACTTGCAATTGAAGCACTTATTATGTTTGTAAAGAACATAAAAAAGGCATAAAGGGGTATGTTCACTGTATTTGTAAATCAAAAATATGAAAAACAAAAATTTTACCAATTATTAGTATAGCTGCATGATTTTCCCCTTGGTATGTAGGCTAAGTGGAAGGTCACTTATACCTGATCCTGTCCCTACAGTTTTTACTTGGTTGAAAAAAAATCCAAAGAAAGTTCCCATTGAAAAGGAAAGAGACCAAAAGTGAGATTGAATTTGTCATAGCTTGGAGGTTTGCCCCTTCAGTCTGTTTAAAGAAAACAGATTCATAATTGAAGCTTTGTTCATTTCAATCTTAGGGATGATCTGCATTTGTTACACTTCATTAAATGGATTTAAGGGGATACTTTTATTTATTTATCTTGTTTGTTTTCTACATGATTTTTTAATCTTTAAATTGATATACATTTCTTACAAATTAATTAGTCATACCACAGTTCCATTTGCAAGTTTTGACCTACTTCATAACCTTGGTCTCAAAATTGCATATAAATTTATTGAAGCTGGGAAACATAGAACTCCTCTCTGTTTAAAGGAAAATGGATGGACATACGTAGGTTTTAATACACTAAAGTCCTAGGGCCATGGCAATTAAAACAAAACAATGAAGATTAACTTTTAAATGCTTGACATTACATAAATATAACATTCACAAAATTTTACTTTTGTGCTCAGTTGCCAACCTGAGCAATTGCCCTAAATTTTTAAACCTTGCAAAACATTCACCAGCCACCTCTTATGACCTACACTCTTGTCTGTACATCAACAATTCATTGAAAAGGAAGGACCACCTTACTGGCATTTCTTCCTTTGTACTTATATTTAATGGGTTTAAAAGAAAGCTTCTATGGCTAAGTCAGAAGCCCAGTGAAGGACCACATGGTCCTTTAGCCAAGAAGTGCAATAGAAAGCTAGGGGCCAGTCATCCATTGCTTTTGCATACTGCTTACTGACCCCAGATTTTTCTAGGTAACCTGTTAAGTTTGGGCCAATTCCAGCTGAACTTACAGAGTCACATCACTGACCTTTGTCCCAAACCAAATAAACTGCTAATGCCAGGAATTAAACATGTGCCCTTTGGATAAAGGATTCTCAACCTAGAGTGCCAGCCACTTAGGAAGGAACACAAATGTCACCAGAGAACAAAAATTATTTGGAAAAAGAAAATATTGAATAAAAACCAACTCAAGTCATAGTTGCTCCCATTTTTCACTGCTGTCCCACAAACATTATGTCATTAATTGTCCCACAACAATATTTTATTAAGACAAATAAATTTTAAGACATGTATCAACAAAACTTCATCAGGGATTGTATTTACTTAAGACACAATCAGCAATATGAATGCTTAGTTTTGTGATATTCTAGTCTTGATGTAATAAAAAAGAGAAATTATATGTTCTATTTGTTTTCCACCAGCCCATTTGAGAAAAATAATTTTTTGACAACAATATACCCATGGTTGGTTCAGAATCTCTCTAAAATGCTTTAAACAGAAGGAATTTTAAAAACAATTATACTGACCAGCAAGAAGAATATTAACATAACTCCCTAAACTTGGCACTTTTTAAGACAATGTTTAGCAAAGCAAATGCAAAACTTTAATGGTGTCCTATGTCATCTAAAAAAACCTCATTAAAATGTGTTAGATGTATTTTGATATAAGATGCCTCAAAGACTTTTAGTTGAATGTATGAAATGAAGGGCCAGGTATTCCTTTACATGGAGATCAGCACCGCCGGTAGGGACTGTAAAGTCTAATGCCGTATCCTTTACCTTTTTTTTTTTTTTATACAACATGTAAAAAGAAAAACAGTTCAAATTTTTTCACAAAAGAAGACGCTTGATGTAAGAAAATAAATGTATTTTTAATAGAAAGCAACTGACATCAATGAAATCAAATAAAACAAAAATTCATGGAGAATAAATAATATAAGCCATATATTTAACCTATAATGAGGTGGCATAAAAGATTATTTCTAAAATTAGAAAAAAACAGTGTTATGGCTTAAAGTTCTGCTCAATCACTAAGAATTGTCTTTTCAGAACTTAGGCTAGAGAAAAAGAAACTGATAACCAAAAAATAAGGCACCTAAAAATATCAGGACCCTCTAGAGGGAAAAGAAGTAGAAGTAGGAACTTCAAAATACCTTCCTGGGACATTCTTTAGCCTGTAGACACATCCCTGAAAGTTTCATTTTCCTAGCCTAACCTCTTTCAAAGATGGCCAAAAGTAGCTAAAGTATAATTTTACCCCTATTTTACCTTAAAAATTCAGTTTAAATAGCAATCTCAACAAATATAGATTATATAAAAGGCTATAGGTATTGGCCTAATCATTCTAATTTTTTTTTCAACTAAAAATTATAGAATGGTTTAGAAACTAGGCCTGTTTAATATAGTAATATTTGACTAATTCACCAATGTGATAGCTGCCTTCCTAAGAACCAACCTTTTTAATAAACCAAAAACTTTTCTTCCGACTCTTTATGAAGCTTAGCCTATGCAAGACGGGCCTAGAACACCAAAAACTCTTTAGATCCTAAGGAATATGCATAAGATTACTTACAGGTCACTGAAAAGCTCAGATTATTTCCACTATTTAAGGTTTCCTTGTCTTTTCTCTAGACTTAACGATTTCACATGTTTATCCATTTAAAAAAACATATAATATTGACGTCACATGTCCTTAATAATCTTTTTTTTCGGGGTTAGAAAGTGCAAGCCCACGGACAAGTAATCTTAGCGTCCGAGAAGGTAATCCGAGTCACCTCTGACGTGCGTCGCATAAAGCACTTGGATTAGTCAGATAAGTAATCGGACAAGTAAAAGAACACGGGGATTAATCGTCAGATAACTTCTAAGCTTGAATTTATTGCTTGTGTTTGATATACAATCAAAAGAGTACAAGTATGTAAGTTATTTCGTTAAAGTTCTTGACCATAATACCTTAGAAAGTGGATAAGCTATGTAAAAGAAAACTGTTAGAAATGGATCAAGAGTGTGGACTAAGCTAGTTCTATGTAGGCTAGGCCTATTTATCCAGGATGGTCCTTTAAGGTATCTACTTTTTAAAAAGCAGTGACATTCTAGTTTAGTGACTTTTGGCTATATCAGAAAGGGGTTAGGTTAGGAAAATAAAAACTTTTGGGGATGGGTCTTCAGGCTAAAGTATATCCCAGGAAGGTATTTTAAAGTACCCACCTCCACTCCTTCTCCCTCTAGAGAGCCCTGAAATTTACCTGCATGACAGGTCTATACCTATTTAAATTTTGACTAAATAACATTTTACCTTAGTTTTCAGTTACCAGTTGCTTTTTCTCTGCCTTGAGTTTTGGAAATGCAATTCCTATTATTTGAGTAGAATTCTGAGGCATATCAGTGTTTTTTTTTCAAAATTTAGGAAATATATTTGCATATCCTTAAAACCTTATAAATTGGGATTGACCAAAATTGTGAAGCCAAAAACAATTTTGTTGTATTTCATTTAAGCAGAAGATCTATTTGGCAAGGTTTCATTTTTATAACACACACATTTTTAAAGGTCATCAAAGGTCAGGATCCTCTAGAGAGAGGGGAAATAGAGGTAGGTACTTCAAAATACCTTCCTAGGATATACTTTAGCCTATAGACCCATCCCTGAAGGCTTCATTTTTGAAACCCAACCCCTTTCTGAGATAGCCAAAAGTCACCAACTAGAATTTTATCCAAAAAGCTATGATAGGCTATTTAAATGAGCTTGCTCAAAGTTAGGGTTATAAGCCTAAGAGCCCAGCTATACCTAAGGAAACTTGTTAAGAAAACAATTCTTACTTCATAGCCTAAAATGCAAAATCATTCCATTCAACACATTTTTAGGGGTGAACCTTTATCTTCACTTCTTTCCATATTTTCTTAGTTTTTGTAAGAAATTCATGAAGTTCTTATAACCTAAATATTAACAGAGTAGGATATAGGTAATTGTTTAGTTTCATCACAAGCTGTCTAAACTGGAAAATAGTTTCCATACTATAGCACTTAGAAATGCTAATTCTAGGAGCCTATCCATTTCTGGTTGACCCCCCCCCTCCTCTATGGGACAAACTAAAAATGTGTAAAGTGGGCTTGCTAACAGATAATATTACCTAGGCTATAGAGCAAAGTGTATTAGTCCATGAGCCCTGTAGGAAGCAGGGCAAGGTCTGTATTCTATATTTATTTTTTATAAATACAGAATACAGACCTTGCCCTGGTGCCTGCAGTGATAGTGCTCTATAGGTAATAGTGCTCTATAGGTAATAGGTGCCTGCAGTGCTCTATAGGTAATGTTACCTGTAAGCAAAATCAGATGTTTTTTTTTGTTCACAAGCAGCTGGCTAGTTTAAACTCAAAAGTGAAAGCAAACCATCTTGGATATGAACATTAATGGGTGCATGAGTTAATTATCTTTTGAGTTCCTACTATACAGAAATTACCTGTGATAACTGGAATTAGTATTTAAAATACAATTTCATTCATATTTTACAACCCCAACTTTTCCCTTGGCTTCAAGACTCTGCCCACTTTATGCATTTTTAGTTTGTCCTATGGAGGAGGAGGGTCAACCAGAAGTGGGTGCACTTCTAGAATTAGCATTTCTAAATGCTATAGTATGGAAACTATGCTTCTTTGCTGCATAGTTTCTACTTTAGACAGCTTGTGACAAAACAAAACAATTACCAGGCTATATACACCCACCCCCCTAATGTGCAAATGTAAGCAATAATTGCAACAATAATCTAAATGTAACATTCATCTACATCACAAATAAACTTCATCCTCACCCCACAATGTGCAAATATATACCCTGATTTGGACTTACTTAGGGTAAGGGTAAAGTTCATTTGTGATGCAAATGCATCCTATACTTAGATTCAGAATGCAATTTTGGGTGTATATTTGCATGTTATGGGGATGGTTGTATATACTCTGTTAATATATAGGTTCTTAGAAATTCATGAATTTCTAAAAAAAAACAGGGAAAAAAAGTGAAGAAAGAGGTTCTCCCCATGCAAATTGTCTTAACTAGGATTATTCTGGATATTCTGCAGTATAAATTGTTTAAAAACCATTGACAACTAGGGTTGTCTTATTTTTTGAATTCATATAGTACCATCACTAATCCTTCCTTGCAAAAATAGGTCTTCCTTCACATCCAAAGGGTTGCAAACTTTTTTCACTGCCAAAATGTGTTAACAAGGATTATATAACCCTTGTATAAGCAAGATATTTTATATAAGCTTTCTTATGGGCATTAGAATGACATACAGCTATCCAAGGGGCCTGTTTAACATATTGCTAGCTCAGCAAATATGATGAATTTTTTAGATTAGACCAGTTGAAGTATGAAACTGATTTCTATAGTACAACAGTGAAAGAAGTGAAGATAAAGGTTCTCCCCCTGCAAAATATGTTTACTAGGATTATTATGCATATTTGGAAGTAAAAATTGTTTTCTTAACATGTTTCCTTCTGTATAGCTGGGCTCCTATGCTATAGCAATTTGTTTTTAAGAATAAAATTTTCATAAATAGCTCTAGATCTACAGTCCAAATAGGCTCAAGGAAATGTTTACTTTTCCAAGTTAGACTAATAGAGATCTTCTAGACTTCAAGGCTTTTTCAAATGTGAGGAGATAATTTTTGGTTTGTCCTCTCTTATAAAATCCATCATCTATCCTTATCTTCACAAGATAATTCCTAATCACATGGTCAGATATTGGGATATAGATGTGCTAGTTATCATAAACAGGGTATCAATGCATAGTTAAGGCTATTAAGAAGGAAATGTTATAAAATTCTGAAAACTACTTTTAAAAAGCCTTAAATAATTACTTGGGCTAGGCCTATGCTATATCATTTCTAAAAATGAACAATTCTTCTATTTAATGTTTAATTGAAGACCCAAGCACCTATAGAATAAAGCAAAAGCAAGCAATAAATAAACACTATGAAAATAAGCAATAAATAAGCACTATGCAATAACCACAGGCAGCAAGCAGGGGTGGGTATTTAGCTGGGTCCCAACATTGCATCTCCCTTCTTCACAAGTTGAGCTTGTAGTTGCGGAACTTCTGAGGGGCCTTGTGATTGCACGCAGATCTGCGAGGAGATTCAGCAGGGCGTTCTGTTCCAAGTGTCTGGTGCACATGGCGGACACTTGGCAGGAGTTTGGATTCAGTAACTGGTGGGCTGCTAGCTTTGGAGAGCTTTTTACCAACGCCAGGGTTTGCAGATCTCGAAGCTGGTGAGCTTTGTACATTCCCCTGAGGCGGGAGAGTTGTAGGTGACATCGATCCCGCTGGCTCGCGACTATTGGGTAGATCCATCCTTTGGTGGTTTCCCAAAACAGGCTCAGAGCAAGGGACAGTATCTTTTGCATTTCTATGGTATATGTCCCCAGCTTCTGTTTTGACGTGGTATGATCTAGAGGCATCAGCTGCTGACAGGACTCTTCCTGGTTCCCATTCTTTTCCTGGAACCACCTTGATCCAAACAGGTTGCCAAGGTTGTAGGCTGCATGTATCTTCTGTTCCACAACCGAAATACTTTTTTTGCAGGTTTTGATGGTAATATCTAGCCTCCTTAAACTGTACTGATGGGAAAAGTTTTGGTTTGTACAGCTTGGGATGAGCTGGCACCATGGACCTCAACTGTCTGCTCATAAGTAGTTGAGCAGGGGATGCCAGGTTATCAACAGGTGTGTTCTGATATTCAAGGAATGCAAGGTATGGCTCAGTTCCACTCTGGTAGGATTTTTCAATAATCCGTTTTGCTGTTTGCACAGTTTTTTATGCTAAACTGTTAGATTGCGGATGGTGGGGCTGGAAGTGGTGTGGTTGATTCCCCACTCTTTTGCAAATGTACTGAACTCGGCTGAAGAAAACTGTGGGCCATTGTTGGTCATTAACATTCTGGGAATGCCAAAATGTGCAAAATGTGGCTTCATCTTTTGGATGACTGCTTTGGAGGTCATGCTGGTGAGTTTGTCCACTTCAAAATAGCAGCTATAGTAATCAACAATGATCAGATGTTCCTCCCCCCTGAACAAGAAAATGTCAGCTCTGATACGTTCCCAGGGATATTCTGGTAACTCCGTGTTGATCAGAGGGTGCTTCCGTGGTTGCATTTGTAAGTGGCCACAAGTGATACATTGGATGATCATTTCTTTGATGTTTCTGTTGATACCAGACCAGTAGACAATTGATCTGGCCTGTTGTTTTGTTTTACTCCATTCCCATGTGTGAGTGGCGTAGTTGTTGCAGGATCTCTCTGTGCATTGTCGCCGGGATGACGATTTTGTCTCCTTTCAGAACAATACCGTTGGCTATCAATAGCTCATGATGGGTGTTCCAGTATTTCTGAATTTTCTCAGAACAGCTGGACCTGGTTTCTGGCCATCCAGTGATGATGGTGCTGGTTAGAGAGGATAGTTCGGGGTCGGATTTGGTTGATGATTTAATGCACAACAGTCAACTGTCACTCATTGGTACGTTCTTGAATAGGGTGTTAACAAAGACTTCTGTCTCTCGTTCGAATTCTGCGTCAGTCTCAGGGAGTGGGAGGCGTGAAAGAGCATCGGCCACAGGGATGCTTGTTCCAGGCACGTGTTCAACTGACAAGTTGTACGGCTGGATCTGTAGCATCAGACGTTGCTGTTGTGGAGGCGCAACTGAAATGCCTCAAGATAGGATGGATTTGAGTGGTTTGTGATCGGAGAGAACCTTGACTGGCTGTCCATACACACATTGGTGGAAATGCTTGCATGCAAAGGCAATGGCTAGTGCTTCTTTTTCAATCTGTGAGTATTTTTGCTCGGCTGATGAAAGCAATCTTGATGCAAAGGCACAGATTCCACTGTCGCATGTTAATGTAGCTCCAAGGCCATGCTGCAATGCGTCAACTTTCAGTATGACATCCTCAGAAGTCGGGTTGAAGTATTTTAGATTTTTGCAAATGCTGTTTTTGACATTGGCGAACGCTTTGTTGTGCTCTGAGGTCCACTGGAAACTGTCGTCAGTTCTGTGCTCTTTTAAAAGAGTTCTGAGTGGGTGGTTCAATGTTGACAGATTTGGGATATATTTGCCAAGGTAGTTGACCATACCCAGCAGCGATTGTAACTCTTCAGGTCCCTTAGGCTTGGGCATTTGGTGAATGGCAAGAATTTTATTTGGGTCTGGTTTGATACCTTCCGAGGTCAATATGTGCCCAAAGTATGGAATTTCTGTCTTGCCAAAGATGCATTTTTCTCTGTTGAAACGAGCACTTTTTTCACGCGCGACTTGTAAAGTTTTCTCCAGGTTGTTGTCGTGCTCCTCGTCTGTTGCTCCATGGACAACAATGTCGTCGATAAGGAGGCCCAGACCTGCCGTCTCGATAAGCTCAGTAAATATTTCTTCCATCTGTCTTTGGAAGTCATCCTGGGCGCAATTCAGACCAAAGGGATATCGCCGGAAGCAAAACCTTCCAAATGCTGTGTTAAAGGCAGTTAGATTAGCCGACTCATCGTCGAGTTCCATGCTCCAATAGCCATGGCGTGCATCAAGCTTAGAGAATTTCTTGGAATTGGTGCATTTTATGGCAACATCGTCGAATGTTGGTATTGGGTGGTGTGGTCTCTTGATGCATTTGTTCAGGTTTCTAGGGTCCAGGCACAAACGGAGACTTCCGTCAGGCTTCTCAACAATGACTATTGAATTAACTCATTCCGTCGGTTTTGATACTTTCTCGATAACGCCAAGGGTTTCAAGACGGCTAAGCTCTGCTTTGAATTGATCCTGCATGGATATAGGGATCCTTTTTGGTGGCTGTACTGTAGGCTGACAATTCTCCTTCAAGTGAATGTGGCATTCACCTTCTAGTTTTCCAATCCCTTGGAAGACGTCCTCGTACTCAGAAAGGATTCTGTCGACAGTTTGATTTGGCTTCTTGGTAACCTCATTCAGGAATTTGATCAGGCCTAGTGAGACGCTTGAGTTCTTGCACAAGAGAGGTTGTTTAGAGGTACTGACGATGTAGAATTTGTGGACTTCTGGATCTTGGTTGTCTTTTCTTTGGAGTTTCAGGTTCCTAGTACTTTGAGTTTGCCATCACAATAGGAAGTAAGTATTTCAGAGGTGTTAAGCATAGATGGCTGTGGGTTTAGCATGCTATAGATTTGTGACGGTAGCACGTTGACTTCAGCGCCAGTGTCGATTTTGAAGTTCACATGAGTGTTCTGTTCAACTAGTCTGATGGTAGCAATCGTGCTGCTCTCAGCAGCACTGTCTATGGAGTCTATGAAAAATTCTGAGGTTGCCGCACAGTCTTCAACAACCATCAGGCAATCATGCTGGATATAATGGACTGATTTGCTCCTATATGCACGGGCGAAGTGGTTTAATCTAGCACATTTCGAACATTTTTTTTCCTTTTGCAGGGCATCTGTGTTCATTACTGTATGGGCCACCACAGAAATAGCAATCTTTGTTTGCTCTGCTATCAGTTACTCTCCTACCAACTACATCAACTTCCTGTTTGATAGTCTGCTTTGCTTCATCATGCATGGTTTGTAGTTGTGCTTGGGTTTCCTGGAATGTTCTGCATATCAGGACAGCTCTGTCCAAAGTTAGGCTCCCACCTTCAGCAAGAAGTCTGTCTCTGAGCCTATCATTCTTCAGCCCAAAAATGAGTTGATCTCTCACCATCTCATCTTGCTGGCTGTGGCTGCAATTCTGTGCAACTAGCTTGAGATCAGTAATGTACGGTTCAATGGTTTCAAACTCTTTCTGGTTCCGCTTGTGGAACTTGAAGCGTTCGAAGATGGGATTGGAAGAGGGCTCAACATGGTTTTTGAACAGTCTTAGGTACTCAGTTGGATTGTTTTCACTGGCATCCGGAACAACAAAGGTACTAAAAATGTCTCTGCCCTTCTCTCCTACTCATATGAGGAGGTAGGAGCACTTCACTGCATTAGATCTTCTATTCAAGGGGCCACTGAACATTAACTCCACATGATTGGAGAACCTTGTCCAGGCATCTTTCAAGTTAGGCTGGATCCAGTCGATGAATGGAGAGGGTGTAGATGGGTCCATTGTTCTGACACCATGAACAATTCTTCTATTTAATGTTTAATTGGAAACCCAAGCACCTATAAAATAAAGCAAAAGCAAGCAATAAATAAGCACTATGAAAAGCAAGCAATAACCACAGACTGCAAGCAGGGGTGGGTATTTAGCTGGGTCCCAACATTGCAAAAAATGTATCACTTCACTTTAATGCTGACCTGATCCCCCCTCCTATAATGTGTAAATGTGTTGCTGTGCCCAAGTTGTGTTTTTTTATAGTAGAAAATGAAAAAAAAAAAAAAAAACCAATAAAACTGGCATCTAGGTTAAAAAAACATTTTTGCTCTTCATTCTTTCCCTACATATTCATGGATTGACACCGCTTACTAGTGATTCAAGTTGCACATGTCAAGGTAAAGTCTAACATTAAGATCAGTGTTATGCAGGGAGATCAGCCTTCTTGTTTTAAAATAATTTCTATTAATGTAACATTTCAACATTGCTGCTTTTTCATGCAGGAGTAACACCCACTGATCTGAGAAATCTAGAATAAACTTTGATTATTCTTGATATCAGCTATGCCTACAAAAAACCTAACTGCCAGCTCAATGCTGGGAAGGAAATAATTCTACATATAATCATTTCAATCAAATTTTAACCTATAAGTCACCAAAGCTTGTTAACATTTCCTTTAAAAACCGGAAACAAAGAGCTAACTTAGAAAATTATTACAAAAAAAACTTAAACTGATTTTGTCTTTAAACTATCTATTCTAAATAATTTTGTTTAAAAATTTTCCTTTTTTATAAACAGAAGAATTTATCTTACATCTATATTTTTCTTTTTAGTTACATTTTTGCATGTCCTCTTAATAATGACAGCAGCAGTGTTTTTTGGCTGTGCTATGCTGGCATTTGGGCCACCTTTAGCCCTTTTTCTTTTTACTGTTGCTGATGATGCTGTCAAGATCATTCTTCTAATTGCTAGGTATTTATAGTTTTTCATATTTTGTAAACATTCTACATTTCCACTTCCATCAGTACTCCACTTCCACAAATACACAATCCATCAGATATTGCTATCTTTCTTTTCCCCCTTTGTGCAGGTGAGACTGCTATTGGTATTGTTGAAAATTTTTGTTTAAACATCTTTCTCTGATGTGATATCTGAAGTGAGGTTACACACACTTGAATTTTGATAAATTTTATTTACTCAAATTTGGATTGCAGTTAATTGTTTAAGTTCATACATTAATTAGTTTATAATTTTTAAGAATTTTTAATTAACTTTATGATTTTCTTGGGTAATGCTAAATCATGATGTTTTTTTTTTATAAATCTCTGTGACAAACTTGAGTTTCCTGCCTCAGTTTGGCACAATAAAGAATTATCAAAGACCATGATAATTACCCTAGTTAATTTCTTATACTCTAAAGGTATTATTAGGAATTTTTTCTAAGTATCTTTCTCTGATTAAATATATTAACTAAATGAGGTTCTAAAGGAATTTGGATGTTTTATTGATTAAGACTTGAAGTACAGTTAAATGTCCAAGTTTTTTTAGTGTTTAAAGTGTGTTTATTAATTAAGTAATTTTTAAATAACCTTAGGACTTTGTTGGGTAATAATAAATCAGATTGTTTTGTTTAAATCCTAGTGACAAATTGAATTTCCTCTGTCTGTCTCCCATACATTTTGGAAGTGACTCTAATTGATAGAATTTGTTGATCAAAGGCACTAGGGTAAAGGTACCAATGATTTGACAGTGGAATTTTAGAACCACTGTTGAAAGCTTCTTTTAAATCAGAATAAATCTGCTTAGCCATGACTTGGAGTGCCATCTCTTGGAACCGTTTTTGTATTTCAAAAAATTTTAAAAGGATCAGTGTCAAATATATTATTAAAAACTCATAAAATTAAAAGTTCAAGGACATTCAGCAAAATGTCTAGACAATGAAAACTTGTAAAATTAAAAAGAGTATAAAAAAAAATAAAACATTAACACTTTAGTTTTGCACCAAAAAATATAAAACTCAAAATTTGCAAAATGAACATTGAATTATAAGATAAAAAGGAGTAGGGGGGATGAGGAGATTCACTGATGGAGTATGTCACATATGTAAGGGATGGAAGTTTTTCTATATCTTTCAGTGGAAACTTATATTGGGGCAAGAAGGGGATTTTGTTCAAGTAGAATTTGGGAGTTTGGGTCAAAGGGGTGAATAGTGACTAGGGAAAAGGTTAGTTGTCTTAGATTTCTGAAGGGCAGTTTTAGTAAAATACAAGGAAATTTTTGCTCTCCTTTCCTTAAGGGTGACTAGATTGGCTCTCTAAAGAAGGGAGGTGTAAGGCACTTTACCCTCATTAAAGACAATTCTTTGGCACCTTTGTTGGGCTGCCTCTATTCTGTCCGTCAATTCAATCAAGATGCCAGGTTACCAAACAGAGAAGGTGTACTCAAGGTTTGGGAGAACAAATGAGAGGAAAATTCTCAAACAATGCAATTTAGGACACTTAAATTTTTAAGGAGGGAAAATGTAGCATTTGCATGTTTTAAATATTGTTTACATGACAATGCCTGATTTATGTTGCTTGAGATGGCAATACCCAGTAATTTCGTAGTTGTGCCCAATATTTTAGAGGGGACTGGGCAGGAGAAAGAAGGGGGAGTTTTAAGGAAATTAATTGTTAAAACCATTGACTTTAAAGGCTTGACTCTCATATTGTCAGGAACAGCTTTGTCTGATATCAACAACAACATTACATGTCCATTGGGCTACTTTTTAAATTCTCGAAACATGTCTTTAAGTCAGTTATTGTCATCAGTTATGTCATTTTAGATTGAGAACTTAGCTTTTAGTTTTGAGAAACAAGGATGCATATGGTCAAAATGCTTTTAGTTTCCTTAGCAATGTTAAATCATTTTGAGGGACTTAGCCTACTCAGCTAAAAAGCTTTCATATAACTTGGAAAAAACTAGGGTAAGAATAATGGGCCAGACACCACCAAAATTTTGCTTATTACCTTTCTTTTTTACAGGTGTAATAAAACCTAATTTCCAACAATTTGGGAAATTACCAGTAGAGGTGATTTCATTAAAAAGTAGGGACAAAGGCTGTGAAAGGTTGGCTGCAAAGGCTTTAATTAATACAATTGGGATACAAGTGGACAAGTACTGCAACTTTTATTGTTTTTATTTTGTATCTACATCTGAGGGTTAAATAATGAGGGAATCAAGAGAGTAGAAATCATAAGCATCAAAAGCAAGGGAAAGGGGGCTCTGAATTTCGGAGGAAAGAAATGTGTTCAGGTTATTGGCTGTAACTGATGGATGTTCTTTTAAATAAAAATCTATTATGTGTTTTCCCATAA
Source organism: Artemia franciscana (assembly GCF_032884065.1). Taxonomy (NCBI): domain Eukaryota; kingdom Metazoa; phylum Arthropoda; class Branchiopoda; order Anostraca; family Artemiidae; genus Artemia; species Artemia franciscana. Next base: position 45,622,440 of record NC_088871.1, on the reverse strand, counting down.
TTTTTGTTTATTCTACTATGCTATTGTTTTGGCTTAGTCGGAAACAAATCTTTGACTTTACATTTGTAATATGAAGAAGCAGATTTATGAATTTCTTTCTTTATGTGTTTATGCAGTGAGTTAGTTATGGATGTTTTACCATTCTTAAGTAGATTAATTAAGTCTAATTAGCTTTTTCAATTGGCTAGTAAAGTAAGGTTTGTCATTAGAACATTTTTTTATAAGGAAAATAATCTATGTTTTGATCAGATTTTGAAAGTTAGAGACTTTAACATTAATGTAATTGTTCCCCTTGAGAGCCAGCCACTTTTCATTAGTAATCCAAGATTTGAACTCAAAGAGGGCATCATTGGAAATCTGGCAATAAAAGAAATTATTTAACAAAAAAAAGTATGATTAAAGCTAGAGAGAGACTTTATTAATACTCAAAAATGGTAGTTTCTCCCTAACAGGGCAAAGGGACAGGTGGGCTGTAGAAAGCATGCATTTTTGTGCAATTCAAATCAAGGGTAGAATTTTCTATGGTTCTTGGTATTTTTACTATCTGTTTTAAATTGAGGGAACTACAAAGGGAACTTATCTTTAGATAATTAGTATCACTAACTAATAAAATACCTGTGTTTGGGAATTTGTAGAGGACAGATTCAGCACTGCTTATGCAGTTTCTGGTAGAATTACTGCCTGTGTGGTGCATTTGATTCGTAAATAGACTGAGCAAAATACAATCAAATTAAAAGGGCATGGTAAAACTTTGGGTCTTACACTTAACCAAATGATTTTGTCAGAATCTGAAAGTTTAAGGGCATGAATTGATTTAAAGAAAAGATAATTTCATACAAGTAATAATATTCCACCTCCCTTGTTACGTAGGGGGTGATTATGAGGACAAAGTCTTATGAGTTGGGAATGGTTTCAAATTTTCAATAAGTCAAGGTTCAATGCTTGGATCTCTGTTATGGCATCAATTTTGTGTACTTGAGAGTTCAATCAATTTGTCGAAATTCAGGCCTTCAGCATTAGTAAGGAGGAACTTTGGGAAAGTAAAACGGTCACTAAAGTAAGTAATTTTGTGTGTTGTTAAAAGTGGGAGCCAGAAGGGCATGGGAGGAACGTGGAATTGGGGGAGGGGAGTCATATTTTTCGGGATAGAGACTGGAGTTTGCTTGGGAAGCCGGATTAAAGAGGTGAATTGGACCAGACCTGAGAGAAAAGGAGGACAGTGGATAATTTATGGGTATATTCATAACTTCACCGGGAATAACGTTGGAATGGACATAATCTTTTAAACGGCTTTTACCTGGTAATTGCCATGGTGAGAATGGTGATCCATGTCCGTCGATTAGTCGTTGGGTTGTGAAAGAATGAGGAGGGTGTAGGACAACAATCTGTATGTTGGGAGGATATATGGCTTCTCTATGAAGGGGAAGGTAGCAAGTAAACGTTGTTTGGTAAAGTAGAAGAAGGAGAAATGATACTGGCGTTTTTAAGAGGCTAGATATAACATCGAAATGAGTAATTGTAATGGTAACCACTGTTGCTGCCAAATATTATAAAGTCAAGCTGCTGGCACCACTTATTGGATTGGAAAGCCTCGCAGCCACCGCTAATTTAATGTACATATAGGGTCTGTCTAATATGGCATGCATTGTTCCAGGGTATGGTAGCATGATCAAACCATCAACAGGGCCAAGTGTATTACCATTAATATCTCCAGCAATTTCATTGGAGGTCAAATTCTCCCCCCCCCTGTCAATATACTAATGACGGTATATCTCGCGAACTCTTTTTGTACCCTGCCTGGGTTCCTAAAAAAATAATCTAACACGGTTTTAGAAAATAACTTGCTTGTATTTCTCCCAAAGGTCACTTAAACCACATACATATATCAACTTTGAAAACAGACCCCCTAAGTGGATTCTTTGTGTAGACTAAAAAGCAGACTAAAATAAAACCACCACTTTCATACCAAGCACTTTCTCCTAGGATGGACCTTAGATGAGTCCTGGTCAATCCGCTAAATTAGAGTTCAAATCCCTGGCTTCTTTTGAATAATATTATATTTCAATGGCCAAAATCAGCTGAACAAAAATAGATCTTTAACCAAAGCTTTTCTTTATTGCAAAACCAATTGCTTAGCAACAAGACTTTAACTTGTTCTTGAAAATTGTATTATGTGCGATTCTAAGCAAATGTAATTGCAAAAAGAAAAAAGAAGAAGAAAAGAACAACGGGTGGAACCCCAACAGAGGGTGTTTCTTGTTTAGGGGTTTGATATGGGAGCTGATTAAAAGAGGAAGGGGAGTTGGTAATTGGGAACGTATTTTCAACTATTTAGCTGTGTTTGATGAACTTTGATGAGTGATTTTTGCTTGGGTACGGTTTACTGAAAAAGGATGGCTAAAGAGGGAGGAGTGTCTCTTACAATATTTATCTTTTACAGATTGGTGCAATTTTCTTCCTTGGATTGGACAAAAAGAAGGGGGAAAATGGAGCTTTAGTTCAAACAGAACAACGTCAACTAGAAAAAACTGTACAAATATTATTATGCCTAAAATTGCACTCAAGCATACTACATTTATCTAATAGGTAGAATTTACCTAAATGCCACAAATTGCAATGACTAACTGTCTGTCGGCCTGTCTGTCGGTCCCGGTTTCGCTACTTTAGGCATTTCTAGGTAAGCTAGGACGATGAAATTTGGCAGGCGTATCAGGGACCGGACCATATTAAATTAGAAATAGTCGTTTTCCCGATTTGACCATCTGGGGGGGGGAGTGGGGGCCCGTTAATTCGGAAAAAATAGAAAAATTGAAGTATTTTTAACTTACGAACGGTTGATCAGATCTTAATGAAATTTGATGTTTGGAAGGGTATCGTGTCTCAGAGCTGCTGTTTTTATCCCAACCGGATCTGGTGACACTGGGGGGGGGAGTTGGGAGGGGGAAACCTAAAATCTTGGAAAACACTTAGAGTGGAGGGATCGGGATGAAACTTGGTGGGAAAAATAAGCACACGTCCTAGATATATGATTGACATAACCGAAACGGATCCGCTCTCTTTGTGGTAGTTGGGGGGGGTGTTTAGTTCTGAAAAATTAGAAAAAAATGACGTATTTTTAACTCACGAACGGATGATCGGATCTCAATGAAATTTGATATTTAGAAGGATATCGTGTCTCAGAGCTCTTACTTTAAATCCCGACCGGATCTGGTGACATTGGGGGGAATTGGGGGGGGGGAAGCCTAAAATCTTGGAAAACACTTAGAGTGGAGGGATCGGGATGAAACTTGGTGTAAAAAATAAGCACAAGTCCTAGATACATGATTGACATAACCGGAACGGATCCGTTCTGTTTGGGGTAGTTAGGGGGGGGGGTTAATTCTGAAAAATTCGAAAAAATGAGGTATTTTTAACTTACGAACGGGTGATCGGATTTCAATGAAATTTGATTTTTAGAAGGATGTCGTCTCAAAGCTCTTATTTTAAATCCCGGCCAGATCTAGTGACATTGGGGGTTGTTCCGGGTGAGGGAACCTAAAATCATGGACAACGCTTAGATTGGAGGGATCGGGATGAAACTTGGTGGGAAAAATAAGAAGAAGTCTTAGATACGTGATTTACATAATTGGAACGGATCTGCCATATTTGGGGGGGGGGGAATTCTGAAAAATTAGAAAAAATGACGTATTTTTAACTTACGAAGGAGTGATCGGATCTTCATGAAACTTCGTATTTAGAAGGACCTTGTAACTCAGATCTCTTATTTTATATCTCAACTGGATCCAGTGTCATTGGGGGGGCAGTTGGGGGTACCGGAAATCTTAGAAAATACTTAAAGCTGAGAGATCAGGATGAAACTGGATGGGAAGAATAAAAACCTGTCTAAGATACGTGACTGACATAACCGGACCAGATCTGCTCTCTTTGGTGGAGTTGGGGGGGGGGGGTAATGTTGAAAATTGAGGTATTTGTAACTTACGAAAGGGTGACCAGATCTTAATGAAATTTGATATTTAGAAGGATCTTGTGCTTTATAGCTCTTGGGGGGATTTGGAGGGGGATATCTTTGAAAAAACTTGGAGTGGAGGAATCGGGATGAAGCTTGCTGGATAGGATAAGCAAATGTCCTTTATACGTGATTGACGTAACCGTACTGGATTCGATCTCTTCGGGGGAGTTGAGGGCAAGGGTTCAGTGATTTGGCGAGTTTGGTGCTTCTGGAAGTGCTAGGACGATGAAAATAGGTAGGCGTGTCAGGGAGGTGCACAAATTGACTTGATAAAGTCGTTTTCCCAGATTCGACCATCTGGGCGGCTAAAGGGAGAGGAAAAATTAGAAAAAGATAGGAACTTATAACTTACGAGTGGGTGATCGGATCTTAATGAATTTTGATATTTAGAAGGGTGTCATGACTCAGAGCTCTTATTTTAAATCCTGACCGGCATTAAGCCTCTGATTTTCCTTTTAAATCAACCTATTGATTCTTAGAATTTTGTTAGAGCTCATACCGTATGAGCTCTTGGCTCTTAGCTCTTCTTGCCTCGTTACAAGTGCCATATGAGCTCTTAGCTCTTGTTTGTATAGAAAATATCACTCTCGGCAAGGTCAGGATTCGTATGGTGATTTTGTTTCTCAAGGTTTTGAGCATCTGTATAAATATGAGAACAATTTTGGCCAAGTGTGCAGTTTCTATGCTTGAAAAACTTGCTTTTTTCTTAGTACTACTACCATACCATGGTTATTTTGTTGTAGAAACATGCTTGAAACACGATTGTGTCTAAAAGTACAGTCATCTCCTATTTTGGACCAACCAGCCAAAATCATATTTGCACATTTACATAGGCCTATGTGAGACAAAAGGACTTTCTTTTTTGTCAAATTATTCACTTCACTGTTTTCAAACTATTTTGGATGTCTGCAATAGGGTTAACGAGGTTACTACGCTGATTAATAGGAATATAACTGTCCCAAGATGAGACAAGGTCAGAGGGATTAGCTAGCTCATGAATAGTTGATGAATCTTCTGTATTGTTTACCTGACATTTCTGGTCTCTAACATTATTTCCTAGATTTTTGATCTCTACTTGATTGGTGTATTTTTGGGGTTTTTGTCTTCATCTTGCTGAGTAGAAAGAAACGGAGATTAAAAATTTTCAATTGGGATGGAATATTGTATTGTAATCAGGGGGTGAGAAATAATTCTTGAAATTTGTTTTAAAGCCTCTTCTAGCTTGTTTTTCAAATTCCAACAAGGTAAACTCTGCCTTGAGAAAGTTAGGTTTCGTATTGTAAATCTCGGTTTGATGCCCAAAATCTCTAGCAAGGGGATTCGGATACATTGATTTTATCCCTTGGACGACAGGAGAAAGGTTCGTCTGGACTGATACCTCACGTGTTTAGGGGTGTAAGTTACTAATGGCGGTGCAAAGAATAGAAGAGTGAACAAAAAGAAACTGGATGCCTCCAGAGGGGGGAATGTCTCTTCATGACAGAAGTATTGGAAAATGGATCTTCTGTGACTGGAGGGGCAACGGTGATTCATTATTAAGCTCTTTGAGGATAGTAAGCATCCTAGCTCTTAAATTAGGGGAACGTAGGTAAGAGGGAAAGTTAGAACAGGTGAATTTGAATGATGTACGTGTAAGATAGAAGTATTCTATGAGGAAGAATCGGGACACAACCAGCTATTAGTCCAATTGGTTGAATCAATTTTTGACACTCCTCAGTTCCTGTATGAAATAAACATTCATGCCCTCCACATTTAACTGAGTTGGAAAGCACTCTTAGTCTGCATTCAGGACAAACCAGTCTTTGTCTAACCATAACCATTTCCTCCAATTTTTTTTTATATTCTAAGAGGTTAACAGCTCGAAAGATAAATCTCAACTTGTTCACAGGTTGGATTCTAGATGAAAACTGAAAGAGTGCAGCCTTTACAAGGCTGCAGCTACTGCTGCAACCGTTACTATGAACCATGAGATGAGATTGGTTACCAAACTCAACAATAGGGAGATTGATCCTAGTAAGTCATTTTCCGCTTGTCAGTTTGACTCGGTGATGAATCTATTTTTTAAGGAAGTTGGCCCTTACAGAATTTGGGTTGGGTGAAAAAGTCAAACTACACCAAATTAACCAATATAAAATTATTTTCCCCCGATAAGATGTGCTAAAAACCTTAGAGAAGAGGTTTCCAATAATCTTATCAAAGAGAACAAAGAAAAACGGTCTTCTGTTGGTGGGTAGAGCCTTGAAAGATTGTATTTGCATGTTAACATATAAAAGTGTCAGTCATACTGTGGAAGTATGCACCAAAGTCCCAAAGATTAACTTGGTTGTAGTTTGGTGATTGAAGTTGGCTGGGAGTAAGGGGGGGATATTTACTCTGGAAATTGTCTAATGATTCTAATCTTTACTTCTAATATCTAATCGAAACTTCAATAATTACCTGTTTTATAATTACCTGTTCGAAAATATTACCTGTTTCAGTTCATTTTTTTGGCTTGTTTCTCATCTCCTGACGTCGGCAATATGGCTTATTGTCAAAGCATCCACATCTGATCCTGCAGCATATCTCTCAATTGGTGTGATTATATCTGTACTGCTTCAGGTAAGGAATCCTATGCATTAAATTCATACTTAAAGTTGATTAAAAAGTAAAACTTCTTTTCTATCTCTTTTCTCATGAACAGGAACAGAGATGCAAACACTGTTATTGCTGACACTTTCTTAACCAGCCACATCCACACAAGTTGAAGCTTTTTTGTTAAATAATTTCTTAGACCACACTGGCTTCTATTTTCTTCTGTTTTTCACTGGATGTTATTTTCCCTGTTTCTCTCTTCTTTGCGATTTTTGTTTTGTCAGCATTTTGATCCGTCCTCACGGACACTTTCCGGTTCCAACGTAAAGTCTAGACTCTGGAAGTTAGAAGACTGTAGGAAAGAGAATATGCTTCCTGGGTGCCGAAACTTTTGTAACCTGGAAGCTGTTCACAGTAATATTCTGTTATGAAATTTTTTTAAGTACCAATGACAGTGAAACCATAAAATCTTATTGTTTGGATTGGTAAAGTGAAAATCTGCACAACCAAACATTTCTTAAAATTTAGGAAAATTTTAAGGTTGAATTCTTAAGAATTGATGAAATTTGAAAAAAAAACAAAAATAAAAAAAATTAGGAAATTTTTAAGATTGAATTCTTGAAAATTAAGATTGAAAAATTGAATTCTCGGGGATTTAATTTTTGATTAGAAATCCTCCATATGCAGCTATGAAGGTTTTGGTAGCAGGTAAGAATCATGGGTGAAAATTCGGGAAAAAATAAACTAAGAATATATGGCACTAAATAGCTTAAAAAAGTGTGCATTTCTTTTGAAGGAGTCGTTGTCTACGGGAATCAGCAAATTATTAATGTCAGTAGTTCTAGAGACAAAACTTTGTCAAATTTAGTTACCCAGTTTTGCGCATTCATTTTCATGACTTGACGTGGCAATACTGACGAAAATATGGTACTGCTCTAGAAACTTCATAATTTTGAAACATACCAAAGAAAATCTTAAGGAATCGTAACGAAACATTCCAAAGGAAAATCTTAGGGAATCAGGGTTTTCAGCTATGAATAGATCTAACTCTTAAAAGACCTAAGATGGCTTCAGGGAGCAAAAAGGATTCTTCGTACGTTGTTGGCACTTTAATGTATCTCTTCTCCCCTCCTGTAATTTTGTCAAATCGGGACTTGTTGACTTGTCAACACATTGCTGTTGGAATTGCTTTCTGGAATAGTCTGGTTTCTAATGCAGGCTCGTCAAGTGTCAAAGCGGGTAGGGTGGGGGGGGGGATTACATGCACACATTATATACAATAGTAATTTTGCAGCAAAAGAAAATTAAATTTAATTCATCTGTGGCAAAACTGTTTATAACAACACAATTCTGGTTGTTCAAAGCTTTATTTTTGTTATACGGATCTAACCGTCTAAAAAAAGAAAAAAAAAATCGTTTCCCTATTTGATACTCATCTCTCTAGATTATCAATTTTGAAGGTATTGAAAAGGTTTCCTTCACTAATATTCCTAAAACAAAAAATACATGATGTCATTGTCTTGTCAAAAATGTATCAGTGTTTTAAGTTACAATTTTGTAAAGGCGAAAAAACTAAAAAGGATAGCAAAAAACAATGTTTAGTTTGAAACTCCATGAGTCATCCCCCCCCCCCATTTTCATCCCTTCCATTTCACCATTCAGTTTTGCCAGTTCCGTCCCATTTTCATCATACATATTTTGAATTCCGATTAGTATATTAAATAGACTTCTGTCTATGCCCCTAAAGGGGGTGATTCCATGGTAGACCTAATTCTAGATGATTCTATGCTGCTCTCTAGTACCTGGTGTTTGGTTTTATCTGAATTTTTTATACATATTTAGAAGGTTTTGACTGTGAGATTTCTTTTCCTTCCTTGTGATGTTCTAGCGACCGCAAAGGTAGTTGCTCTAAAAGTAAAGTGTGCATGGGTTTATGTGACTCCGTAATATTTTGAGTGCTAATATTTTGTGGTTTACGAGAACCAGCTCAAAGCACTAAATGTCCGATTTGTTTATTTCTTAGTTTTCTTTAACCTTCAGTTTTGTTCCAAAATCGTCTTTAAATAGTATAAAATGTCAACTATTATGCATTTGTCAACTATTTTTATTATTTGTACCAATAGCCCCAATAGTAGGCTGTGCTACTGTTTCTTAGCCTCAGCGAAATTTTTAGTGTTAATCTAACCATATCTCATTGTAGAGAACCCTCAGCAATAAAAATAAAGCATCACAGTGTTCTTGTTTTATTCTTTTAGTTCCCAAAAGCTTGAAAACCCTATATATATATAAGTCTGGACGTCCCTGAACTTTCTAAGTTCTTCCATTTTCAATTAACTTGTCTGTAAATTCCTACTTGTAGGTAGATGTAGTTAGTACCCTTAAGTAAGATCAGGACAATTTTATGGTAGGCCTTCTCAACATAAAACCGATGGTGCTGTCTATGGTTCAGTGGAACTAACCATTTGGTAGAGAAAGGCTCTTGTGAAGGACCTCAGTCAAACAGTTCATGCAAGGGAACTTTAAGCTAGGAGCAACTCGCGCTGATAGCAATCGAAATGCTAAAAGTAATTAATTACAACAAGAATATATACTGCAAGAAATGGGCGTATATAGTGACTTTATACTACAAGACATATTCATGAACGATGGACAACTTAAATTATTTGGGACCCTTATTGCAGTGGCTGTATTTGTGATGTAATCCCCAGAGGCATATTTAATCGATTTTTCGACTCTTTAAAAGAGGTTGTCTAGGGCTGGCTGTACTCATATCACTTGTATTCCGTCACATTAATGACGCCTCTTGACTGCTAAGGTCCTTGCGTCGGCCCTACAGTGTGTTGCTTCATCTTGGTTTGATCTCTGAGTCTCGTATTACCAACCTGAGCCATCAAACTCTGTGCCATCACAGGGTACTGAATTCTACGTAGTTTTGAAATTCACAGTTGGTATTATAAACAGTAGTGCCAAGTCCTGTGGTGGCGCAGTAGGTTTGACCTTAGCTTGGTAATACGGGACCCAGAGATCGAATCATGCTGCAGCAATGCACTGCAGGGCCGACGCAGGGACCTTAGTAGTCAAGAGGCGTCGTTAATCTGATGCAATACAATGCAACAGTAGTGCCATCTAATTTCTAGCTCTCCAAAATAGCCATCATAAGTGAAGTGCCTACCAGCAGCCCCAAAAAGACAGGAAATTGTGACAAATAGACCTAAGTTTTTAAGCCATTCATTAGTGTTTCATAAGGAAATTGGCAAGGTTTGAACTACCAAGGTCTTTGCTGTGGTGATCCTGGCCTTTTTTGCGCATGGGGCCAAATCTTAAATTAGTTTTTCCCCTCCTTGTCTCCCACAAAATTTTTTTGCCAAATTTTCATTTATTAACAAAATTTTCATTGTGTTCTGTACTACCAAGCTGAGGTAAAACCCACTACGCCACCACAGGACACTCACATCGCTTTTTGCCCTTAAAAAAAAAGAATTTTCTATTTCCGTTTCAATGAGTTCTATAAGTTTCCGTTATCAACCTCTCAACGCACAGGGGGTTTAAGAACGTTGGATACAGCTTCTTACTAATTAAAATCAGTGGGTTGATCCTGAAAGGGACAATGTAAAGAAGGTTAACGTGTTTTATATGTTTATACTCTTTATGAAAACCATTTAAATGATTGTTGTTTTGCGTTATGTGTCATTGAGGCTGTTAATCTTTTATCTCATTTCTTGTAAGAGAGAGGAGAAAATTCTATTGAACAGAAACAAAATGACGTTAAATTCATAACAAAATACTACAAGTTACAAGCAGTCACTGCCTCCCTAGACTCGAGAAGACTGCGTTGGTTTGGCCATGTCCTTAGAAGATCTAGTGACCGCATCATAAATTAAGTGCTTGTAGCTGCCCGTTGCCTGATTGGCGCAGGCGTCCTGGCGGTCAATTGAAGAATTGGTGGGCAACTGCCAAAAATAATCTCGACCCCATTGGCAGATTTCGAAGATTTGGTAGAAAGTGGGAGAGCTGCTGGCTCCGGTTTGCTGAAGAGTTGGCACAAGATTGCGACAAATGGATGTCAACCATACGTAGTCTTCTAGATTTCACGTGAGGTGTCCGTGTCTGGTCCCGCTACAAGTACAAGTAGTAAGTACTGTCTCCCTAGAGACCTGGGTGGGGTCTTCTTTATGGTTTGACCCCTTTTAGATAGAAAATATATCTAGGCTTGACCAAAATTAGGTATTAACAACTAATAAGATAAAAAAAGACGCTACCGTCACTAATGTTTTTAAATCCTACTTTTTTCAGATCTTGAGGTAAAATTCCCAAGCCTATTTAGGTTTCCAGTGATGATTGCAAGACCTTTTGTGTAACATTTTTTTTAACTAAAATGCTTTATCATTTTTCAGGAGACGTTCAGATTTTTATTGTACTTAGTTTTGAAGAGGGCTGAAAAAGGTCTGAAAAAATTGACTGAAGATGAGAATCATGTACTTCTTGAAAACAAAAATGTTCTTGCATATGGTAAGTAGACTTAACCATTTGTTAATACTTTTATTCCTTCCATCACTTGTTCTAGTGTTAATCTGTATGACACTCCTTTAGTAAGATTTAAAATAAAATTAAGAAAAAGGAGTTAATTTAAGATCTTAAAATAAATTCCCTAATAAATGTAAAACGGAAGGTAAAGCAGCAAATAGTAGAACAAAGGAAGAATCATAAAATTAAGAAAAGGTGATGGCAAATGAAAACCAACTAAAAAACTTAAAATTTTGTAAAGGTCTTACAAGATTTATAGAATTTGATGTGTTCTGAGCAACAATATTTCATTTTGAATGACAATTTTCATTATAATTTGAGCTAGAAAAGAAAGTAATTAATTGTAACCTGTTTTATAGAAGAGATAAGAGATCTTGTAACTGCTAATTGAACCTAATTTCTGAATATGCGAAAATAAGAGATGCTATGATAAAAATGCTGAATAAACGATATTTTTATATATCGCTATACAGGCTGAATAGCATATATAGCTATTCAGCAATAGTATGCTTAATAAGCAATATATATGCTGGATAAGCAAATAAGCTGAATATGCGATAATAAATATGCTGAATAAGAGATCTTTTAACTATTAACTGAACCTAATTTCTGAATATGCATGTTTCCATGGTAAAAGAGAGTGAGTGAAGAGAGTGATTGATAATCAGAACTTTGTTGCATTCTTTTGTATCTCCGGTTACATTTATATTTATTAATAAACAGATATGACACACGTTTCGCCTAAAAATAAAAGCCATGAGGCTTGAAAGGACAAGTACGTCTTTTCAATGGCAACTATTGAGCACACTCATACCAAACTAGTCGAACCCTATAAATCTATTAAAAAAAGGAAATTTTTTAATTAGGAAAGGAAATTTTAAGAAAGGAAAAGAAATGGGACAACCAAGTCCGTTCAATGATAACGCAGAAAAGATAACTTACCAAATCACTCCGAAGACAAAAGGAACGCCTTTGCCCGTGAATTTAATGCAGGTAGACTCTTCATATCTCTCTCACTATTAAGCCGTATATTCCAAAAACGAGGGCCATGATGGCTACACAATAGGCTTGAGTGGGGCCGCTAAACTCATGAGCTATATTGACTGTGTTTTTTGACATGACAGTTCCTATCATAAGTAAGAAGATTTTCGAAAGCAGGGGTTATCAACTCATTTAAGTATATATCAAATAAATTCACAACCTAATTGTGGCGAATTCGGAAAACATCAACGTGGAAATCAGTGTTATCTAGTCTTGCTAAATCAATAGCATTAGATACATGGGCTTGCAAAGCAGAAGTGAAGTAGGATGTCCAAAGGCAGGTTTATACTTTAGATATACTACTGGACAGAAATTGATGCTAGTTGTGTAAGGAGTTCTACCGGGAAATGAAGAGATCCCACCCACAATACATAGTTACAGTCAGTCTGGAAAAAATTGAACATCATTTGCATCGCTTGTGTCACATTCTAGCTTGGCTCCGTCCTCTCATGGTTGATTACCGGAAGGTAATCAAGGGAATGCAGTGGTACATTTTTAAAGCAATCTAGTAACATTGAATGGGGCGATCAAATGTTAATAAAGAAACTTGTTTGTTTGACATATACAGAGATATCGAGGCTCTTTTCGGACCCGCATCAAGCATGTGAAATTTGCAATATAATGAAAGCTGAATTTGCTTTTTTTAATATTATCGGGAGCTAATTGAGGTCATATTAGGGTAATTCAAAATTGTACCTCTCCGTCATCTGTTAAGGAGTTGAGAGTATGAAGGAAGAAATTTGCTGGGAATAACACATTGTTTAGCAATACAGACAATAATTCGCGCTATGTTGCAGCAGAGAGTACCGTACTCACCCGACATTTGATGCTGAGTGAGAAAAGCCTGTGTATAGTTGCTTTGAGGGCTCCCCCCTTTAGGATTCGACTAAAGATTCTTTTATGCTGATCGAAATATAGCAAAAGTTGAACACGACCAAGGTTTTAGAGAATAAATAAAACCAAAAACATTAAATACAGACTGATTTCCTTGCTATTGTCTTTTTTGATCTATAGTCATTGCTACATTTTTATACATTTACGCAATATTTTCGCGAATTTGGACACACTGCATGAGCGTGTTCGGATTTTTAACAACGGTAGTTGACTTGAATTTGGTAAAGGACTGACATCAGCTTAGTTAAAAGACTTAATGGGTCCAAACGCTCAAAATTCGAACAGGTACAAGAAAGGCAACTCTGTTAAAAAAACAAAAATAAAAAACACGAGGATTAGGTGTGGTTCTCGCTCGTAGGCTTCTCCATTTCCACAGAGCGCTCTTTCCTGATGAGACCTGTTTGAACGAGAGCGAAGTCAAGGTCGTAACTACGTAAATGCCCCATGTGAACGGCTACTAAAGCGCATGAAATTGGCTGAAGTCACCTGAATATATAGTCAACAAAAATTGGAGGTTTGATCATGCCCAAAGCAGAATCCATGAGGAACGTAAATATCTGGAGCAAGAACTTCTCATGAGAAACTGGAGATGTTAATACAATTGTTCAGGACTTTTCATCACTCTAATTAGCTGGCCCAAAAGTAGCCATATTTCAGATTCGCTAGCCTCAAATCTCTCCGAGTTTAGATAAATTTATAAGCCAACAATGGTTTTTAATAATAATCTAATGAACAAATTATGGGCGCAAGCCTCAAATTGTAGCCCATTCTGGTTTAATTGGGGCTAAATACTAGCCCAGTCTGGTAAAGACATCTGACGGATAGAAGGAAAATATGACTGCACTTGTCTTTGAAACCATTCTATTTAATCATTTATATGGAATGCATTTGGATCCTGAACTTTATTTAACTATAGTTGAAATAGAGTCAATCTCGAGGCTTTATCCTCCGTAACCTCTTAGCTAATCCGAGCGTTTTATCATTGTGTTATGGCACTACTTTAATTGAATTTTAAATATCCGAGATCAAGGCAAAGGTAATATGTAGTTACAACCTTAAGACGTTAGGAACTTTCTGAAAGTCTAAACGTTAAAGTAAATAATGAAAAGTAATGTTTTAGATTGGTTAATCATAAGGAATTATTGCATCTTGAATTATTTAAATACGCTTAAAGCAAAAGGATAATTAAGCCCCCTACTTAAACAAACCTCTAAATAGTGATGTAAATAATAGATGTTAATTATTTTTTTTCATAAACATTTTTTGTCAGACATGTGTAGTCATTAACGTAGGTGCTCAGATCTATTTCTTCCTTTAATATAATTGTTTCAAAAGTTAAAGCTGACTTCACAGTGGTTAACTACAGTGGTAAATATGAAAAGTTTTTTTCAACTGAAAGTAAGGAGCCGCATTAAAACTTAAGACGAACAGAAATTATAATTGCACTAGCTGTTGGGGTGGCGCTTCGCGCCACCCTAAGACCTAGTTGGTGGGGCCCCCCAGGCCCCCCCGCGCGCGTAAGTCGTTACGCGCCATATTAGTTACGCGCCATTGTAGTTGTGTCCCTGTGTCCCACCTGTGAATATAGATATATATATATATATATATATATATATATATATATATATATATATATATATATATATATATATATGTTTTTAACTACGTAAAACTTGCGAATATACAACATTCTTCGCTGTCCCATTGTCTGTGCATATAAATAGATTGTCAGGTTTACCGACTCTTGAACATGCAACATATAATTGTCCATGGGAAAAACAATCCGTATTCAGATCTATACCTCATTATTCTAATGATTGCCCTTGAGCTCTGTTGATGGTGATTGCTAATCGAACATTCCCTGTGTCCCGGTCGTCATTTATATATCCCCCCTGTGCCCCCCGGCGTCCCCGTTGTAGTTGTGTCCCTGTGTCCCGGTCGTCATTTATATTCCCTGTGTCCCGGTGTCCCAGTCTGTAATTTCTCTTTGAGTGTCCCGGTCGTCATTTATATTCCCTGTGTCCCGGTGTCCCGGTCTGTAATTTCGTCAGTCGACAAACATGACGTGAGTCGACAAACAACTTCATGACGGCATAATGCTCAATCCTTATAATGACGTCAGTCGACAAACATGCATGACGTCAGTCAACACACAAACAACTTATTTTTATATAGATAGATAACATATGAGGGGTTCTCCTCCTCCTAATACATCGCTCTTTACGCTAAAGTAATTTTATTAATTTCAACTATTTATTCTACGGCCTTTGTGATTCACGGGTCATTCTTAAGGAATTAGGACAAAATTTAAGCTTTTGTAAAGAGCGAGGTATTAACCTCGTATTTGAGGAGGGTGAACCTCCTCAAATACGTATTAAAAACATACGAATTTAGGAGTTAGTTACGTAAGTTAATTCATAAGTTACGTATATTTTTACTAATAAAAACGTTCGTAAAAAGTTAAAAGTTCTAGTTGCCTTTTTAAAGAACCAAAAAATTGGAGGGTAACTAGGCCTACTCCCCCGCTCCTTTTTCCTCAAAATAGTCCGACCAAAACTATGAAAAAAGCCATTTAGCCATAAAAATAAATTAATATGCAAGTTTCGTTTTAGTATTCATGTGCGGAGAGCCAAAATCAAAACATTTATTAATTCAAAAACGTTCAGAAATCAAATAAAAAAAATAAGTTTTTTTAGCTGAAAGTAAGGAGCGATATTAAAACTTAAAACGAACAGAAATTACTCCGTATATGAAAGGGGCTGTTCCCCCCTCAACGTCCAGCTCTTTACGTCAAAGTTTTCTATCGTTTTAAAAAGTAGAGTTGAGAGAAAGAGTCAAAAAAGTGGGTGGAGGGTTTGCTATGGGCTGAGTGGAAAAATTTACCAAAGCTAGAGTTGAGAAAATCCACTTTTTCTTTAGTCTCTGAGGTTTTTGTGTCATCCTCTTTCATGAGGTCTGGGATATCACGTCTAGAGGGACTAGCTGCTGAGGCATGGCGCCAGAACCATTTTGGATTCTGCTTTGCGTCAGCTGCAATTGCCTCTCGTGGTTTTCTACGATCTTCCAAGTCAAATTTCTTAACATATTTCTGCATTTCTTGAACGTGTCATTGCGGTTATTATATCTGCCTTTACATATTTGGTCCATGCTCTTTCCTTCTTCCTTCTAGCCCTTATGGCTTCTATGGGTAGGAAGGGGAGTGTTTTTGGCAAGGGCGACCAGTATACTCGGGAATGTTTATTTTCTGCAGCTAGGACTACTGTCTTAAACACCTCCCAGCTTTTTTCTATGTTACCTCTGTCTACCACACTCTCCCATTTTATCTTTGACAGGTCCTGCTCTATCAATTCTTAATCTGTAAAGGATTTTTTCACTTTATTTTCCTTCTTGAAGTTCACCTGTATCTCAGTCAAAATACAAATATGACCACCGCTTCCAACTGCAGAGGGATAGGAAGTAGAAATTATTCGTTCAGGGTCATTTGTCCTAACTAAGTCTAATAAGGAGAGCTGTTGCTAATGCCTGAATCGTGTTGGTTGTTCGATAATTTGTGTCAGTAGGTTGTCAGTGAGGAAGTTAGTAGTGACACAGGAGAGGCTACTTTCAAGGGGGGAGAGTAGAATATCTACATTCTTTGTGTAAATTTGCCTTGATTACATTAAAATCAAACGTATTATTGGCCATTAAGGCCAACAATTAGCCATTTGTGTGTTACTATGTACTAGCTGTTGGTGTGGCGCTTCGCGCCACACCAACACCTAGTTGATGGGGGTGCTTCGCGCCCACCGCCCAAGCCCCCCCGTGTGCGTAAGTCGTTACGCGCCCCCCCTAGCCCCCCCCCGTGTGCGTAAGTTGTTACGCGCCATTGTAGTTGTGTCCCTGTGTCCCACCTATGAATATATATATATATATATATATATATATATATATATATATATATATATATATATATAAACTAGCTGTTGGGGTGGCGCTTCGCGCCACCCCAACACCTAGTTGGTGGGGGCGCTTCGCGCCCCCCCCAAGCCCCCCCGCGCGCGTAAGTCGTTACGCGCCATAATAGTTACGCGCCATTGTAGTTGTGTCCCTATGTCCCACCTGTGAATATAGATATATATATATATATATGGTTTTAACTACGTAAAACTTGCGAATATACAACATTCTTTGCTGTCCCATTGTCTTTGCATATAAATAGATTGTCAGGTTATCCCCCTGTTTCCCCCGGTGTCCCCGTTGTAGTTGTGTCCCTGTGTCCCGGTCGTCATTTATATTCCCTGTGTCCCGGGTCCCGGTCATCATTTGTATCCCGGTGTCCCGGTCTGTATATACATTCGTTTTTTAGTTTTGTTTTTCTCCTTTATTTTTTTCCTTTTTTTTTCTTTTTTAGCTTATTTAGATTTTTAGATTTTTTAGTTTTTTTTATTAGTTTTTAGTTTTTATTTCTTTTTAGTTTTTTTGTCCCGGTCGTCATTTATATCCCCCTGTTTCCCCCGGTGTCCCCGTTGTAGTTGTGTCCCTGTGTCCCGGTCGTTATTTATTTTTTAGTTTTTTACCTTTTTTTAGTTTTTTTAGTTTTTTAGCTTTTTTATTTTTTTATTAGTTTTTAGTTTTTTTGTAGTTTTTGCCTTTTTTTTAGTTTTTTAGTTTTTTAGCTTTTTTATTAGTTTTTAGTTTTTTTTGTAGTTTTTGCCTTTTTTTAGTTTTTTTAGTTTTTTAGCTTTTTTATTTTTTTTATTAGTTTTTAGTTTTTTTTGTAGTTTTTGCCTTTTTTTTAGTTTTTTCAGTTTTGACGTCACCTGATCCAGTTTTTTCAGGTGACGTCACCTGATCCACGATCCACAGATCCACAGACAACTTATTTTTATATATATAGATAGTTTTTTTTTTTTACTTATGTCCTGGTCGTCATTTATACTCCCTGTGTCCCGGTGCTTTGTTGATTGCTAATCGAACATTC
The DNA here is from genome assembly GCF_032884065.1 of Artemia franciscana. NCBI lineage: Eukaryota > Metazoa > Arthropoda > Branchiopoda > Anostraca > Artemiidae > Artemia > Artemia franciscana. The sequence goes on along the minus strand of NC_088871.1, from coordinate 45,604,441 downwards.
CTTTTGTCCTGGTCGCTTTCTCTTTGAGTGTCGTCATTTATTAGTTTTTTCCTTTTTTTTAGTTTTTTATTGGTTTTTACCTTTATTTTAGCTTATTTTTCAGTTTTTTCCTTTTTTTTAGTTTTTTTTTATTTTTTATTTTTTTTAGTTTTTTACCTTTTTTAGTTTTTTTAGTTTTTTTAGTTTTTTAGCTTTTTTACTTTTTTTATTAGTTTTTAGTTTTTTTTTGTAGTTTTTGCCTTTTTTTAGTTTTTTCAGTTTTTTTTTTAGTTTTTTATTGGTTTTTACCTTTATAGTTTTTTTAGTTTTTTAGCTTTTTTATTTTTTTTATTAGTTTTTAGTTTTTTTTGTAGTTTTTGCCTTTTTTTAGTTTTTTCAGTTTTGACGTCACCTAATCCAGTTTTTTCAGGTGACGTCACCTGACACATCCATCCACACATCCATCCACACATCCACAGACAGACAACTTATTTTTATATATATAGATATATATATATATATATATATATATATATATATATATATATATATATATATATGTGTGTGTGTGTGTGTTTTTAATTACGTAAAACTTGCTAATATACAATATTCTTCGCTGACCCAATGTCTGTGCATACAAATAGATTGTTAGGTTTACCGACTCTTGAACATGCAACACATAATTGTCCATGGGAAAATAATCCGTATTCAGATCTATACCGCATTTTTCTAATGATTGCCCTTGGGCTTTGTTGATGGTAATTGCTAATCGAATATTCCCGGCGTCCCCGTTGTAGTTGTGTCCCTGTGTCCCGGTCGTCATTTGTGTCCCGGTGTCTCGGTCTGTAATTTCTCTTTGAGTGTCCCGGTCGTCATTTATATTCCCTGTGTCCCGGTCTGTAATTTCTCTTTGAGTGTCCCGGTCGTCATTTATATTCCTTGTGTCCCGGTCTGTAACATGCGACAATAGATCAATTGTGTTGTAACTTTGTTCACGATCCCATTCTAGACATGTAGAAATAGAAGCAGTACGATTAGGTTAAGGCATTCCCAAATGCTTGAGAAGTTTGTTTGCAATAGATAAGCACAAATCTTCAATCATAACTAAAGTGCAGTTATAAATTTCTGTTGCAAAGTCCAAGGTCATATCTGACCTTTCTAGCCGCGTTCGGTGGAGTATATTCTCGGCCATTTGCGATTTGTATTTCTCCTATAACTCTGTAGGAGATGAAGGAGAGCAACTTTTGCCGGAAGACACGGGCCGTAATTTCATGTCTATGAACCGGCGACTCTCCAGGATTTAAAAGCTGTTGTATCTAATCCCAAGATGGATTATATATAAATGTAATAAATGACGAATCATTAATCTATAGGCATAATATCTCATTGCACTGCATTTCTTATCCATTTCTTTGCTAGTGGCTGGATTTATCAATTTAATATTAAAGTGATAGCCGTCGGCTCCATCCCAAAAAATGATAGGATATTGTAGGGCATCGTAGCATCGATGAGTTTAATAAAAACTTCTCTTTGAAACGCCTTCTTATATACTTCATATATAAAGCCATTGACGTCATATACAAATCACCGACCATAACGACTGTCACTTCGTTGATAGTTGCGTATCAGTAGGCATCAATTCGATTGCTGTTTTGAACAGAAGCACTAAATTATTATTTATTTGGAAAAGATATTGCAACTGGGAAACGATAGTCCTTTCAACGTCGTTTTTTTTTATGATCGATATCACTTTCAAGTTGTTTGGTTTGTTTTACCTTGACTTGTCTTTCGTCACTGTGAAATACATATCGCCGAACCTTTGTTTTTTAACTAAAATCTGGTAGGCTCTTTGAGACGCAAGCCTGTTTTCACGCTGTTGTTGTGATTCCTCGGGACGCTTTCTTTTCATATTTTCTCTATTAGCCGCAAGCCTGTTTTCACGCTGTTGTTGTGATTCCTCAACGGAAAGTTTTTTGTTATAAATAGGAAAATTCAGAAGGATGGTGCAGTATCTGCCACATGCTAAAACTGCCCAAACAAAATTCTGAAGGGTCTCATGCATGCAACAACGAATTTCTACAAACATCTCAAGCTGAGTTTGACAGAGCTTACTACAGGATGTTTTCTAGTTATTTTATTTTGAATTTTCTTTTCTTTATTTGTTAAATTTGTTTTTTGTTGCATTGATAAAAGTAAGCCAGGAGGTACTCCAAAAGAAGAATAAAACAAAGATAAGAATTGGTTAACTTTACTTGTCACAACATTGGAAAACTTGCTGACGTATGTGATGCTTTGCAAAAACCAAGGCTAACTTCTCGTGATGTTGAAATTCTGGAAGAATACATGAAAATTATGGAGCCAGTAGCGGTAGCATTGGGCATTCTTCAGGGGGAGGAAAAATGCTACTTCGATGCTATTTATCCTACAATCAAATCCCTTGAAAGGAAGCTCAAAAAGCTGAGAGATTTGTGGAAAGTCAGCTAGCCTTTGGTACACGCTCTACTTGTGGGTCTCGAAAAAAGATTCACCGCGATTATGGACGAGAGAGCTCTTCATGCAAGAGCCTATGTTATTGCCACTGCAAGTCGTCGTTTCTTCAAATTGAAGTTGTTTCCTGATAACCATAAGGATGTAGCAGTTGATCTCTTAGTAGACGAAGCGAAAAAGGTTGAAGATTTCAGAAGTACTGACGAGACTGATAAAAGTAGCGTTTTGTCTGGAGATGAATATTTTGATCTTAGTGATGAAGAAGCAACTCGTATTGATTCTGGCAACCGTGGCCATGAAACCAATTCTGTGAAATTAAAACAGTTCAAAATAGGTATGATACCTTTTTATTGACAGTGAATAGATATAAAATTATTTAACTGGATATTTCGAACACATATACAGTGTTCATACTGCATACAGTTTCATACTGCATACAGTTTTACTGCTGATGATGAACACTGTATATGTGTTCGAAATATCCAGTTAAATAATTTTATATCTATTCACTGTCAATAAAAAGGTGTCATCCCTATTTTGAACTGTTTTACTTTCGTCATGGAAAGGCAGTGTGGTCTTCGAAGTTATCTACCATTCTGTGAAGGTGGTGGTTTTGTCATATTTGAATGAGAGGCGAAAGGAACTATCTGTGCTCAAAGTGTACCCAAGGGTAATGAAAGTTTTCAGGAAGCACAACGGTATCATTCCTTCGTCTTCACCTGCAGAACGACTTTTTTCGGTATGTGGTGGAATTTCTATTCTACAAAGAAACATGCTCGGAGATGGTATGTTTGAAAAGCTTCTGCTGTTGAAAGGAGCAGCTAAGAAATTAAGTTAAGTTATGATGGAGCTATAATGAATGTTCTTCGTAAATTATTTTCTTTTTATATCTTAACTGAAGTAAAATTCAATTTTTCGTAAAAACAGTTGATTTTTTTCACGAAAACTGCCAGTTTTTCTGAAAAGTGGTCGATTTCTCGTCAGAATCTTGCTTATCTTGTCTACTTGGTAAGGAAACAGACATTAAAGAAGTGTTTTGCGTGTTATTTACTGTAAGTAAAATATTAGTACTTAGTGCTTAAATGCTGAAGTAAAATCGAAATACTTGAGCACGTAAATACTGAAGTACTTTTTCGAAAGCACTTATTACTTAAGTAGAATTTTAGAGAAGTACTTAATACTTGTACTTAAGTAAAAATTTCTCTGAGTACTTGGTACTTGTACTTAAGTAAAAAAAAGAAGTACTTGGCTCAACACTACTTGGTTCCAAATAAGACTGTTTGGTACATTTGTTATCTACTAATAAAAATTAATACTATAAATTAGAAATAACGTTTTTTTCCATGTTAAGCGTTAACCATGTTACGTCATGATATCATATTTAAACATCTCTTTTTTATGCTCTAGTGAAGAGCGATAGCTTCAAAATAGACGGTTTGCTCTTTACTTAGTTCCAGCTAACTGTTTGGTACATTTGTTATCTACTAATAAAAAGTAATACCATAAATTAGCAACAACGTTTTTGCCATTAAGGGTTAACCATATTACGTCATGATATCATGTTTAAACGTCTCTTTTTCATGCTCTAGTGAAGAGCGTTAGCTTCAAAAATAGATGGTTTGCTCTTTACTTGGTTCCAGCCAAGACTGTTCGGTACTTTTGTTATCTACTAATAAAAAGTAATACCATAAATTAGCAATAACGTTTTTCCATTAAGCGTTAACCATATTACGTCATTATATCACGTTTAAAAGTCTCTTTATCATGCTCTAGTGAATAGGATAGTTTTATAATAGGCGGTTTGCTCTTTACTTGGTTTCAGCTAAGACTGTGTGGTATATTTGTTATCTACTAATAAAAATTAATATTATAAATTAGCAATAACGTTTTTGCCATTAAGCGTTAACCATGTTACGTCATGATATCATGTTTAAACGTCTCTTTTTTATTGCTCTGCTGAATAGCGATAGCTTCAAAATAGGTGGTTTACTTTTCATTTGGTTCCAGCTATGACTGTTATGGTACATTTTTCCTCTACCGATAAAATTTAATGCCAAAAATTGGCTATAACGTTTTTGCCATTAAGCGTTTACAAATTCCTTTAAATACGATTCGACTTGTCAAATTTAGAATTATTTAATACAGAACTGACCGACATTGAAGAGAATCTACTGCATTTGGTACCAAATTAAATGGTAGTTGCAAAAGCACGGAGATGTATTAACTTCCTTTAAAAGAGCTCAGGTACTACGATGCTCATGTGCCCTGCTAGCAGTGGAAGGAAGGGAAAAAGAAGGAAACATCAGTGCTACTTATGCCATAAAGTGATTTTTCTTGTTGTTCAAACCAGTGGACTTTCAATTTTGAATTTTCCGTAAATATTTACTATTCAGATTTATCGAAACAGTAGTTATTGTTTCGAGCAACTTCAATTTGCAATTTTTCATCACTAGACACTTTTTAAAAATGCGTTTTTGAATTTGCGGTTGCTCTGGGTTCTAATTTGTTCTTTACTTGGTTGCATCTGGTGCTGCGACCATGGCCATGAAATTGGCACTTCTTAACAATATTCTAACTTACTAATAAAAAAGTAATCATCAATCCCAAACGGTTGTTTTCCCATTGTACTATGGCTATAAATTCGTCACTTCAGAAGCACGCACTAGTTACCTGGAAGTCCGAACCATGACTAACAGAAATGAACCCTAGAACAACATCCATATTAATTTTGAAGCTATCGTCTTTACAAATGTAATTGCACTTTAGGCTGATATTCATTTTAGCATAATGTCATGACATCATGTATCATAATTTAATTTTAACGCCTTGTTGCATTTCTCCATAAATTTGTCTTTTAAAACACATAATTTTCTCTTTTTTATAACGTGATTTTAGCTAACTTTTCTTTTAAAATAAACTACGCAATAGTTATCCTCCTCCTCTACAGACATTTTAGCATAATATCATGATTTCACATAGTATAACGTCATATAGACGTCATCGTGCTGTCTCCTATGTATTTATTCTTGTCATAAACTTTTACTTTAAAGATTAACCTAAATAATTGTAACCTAATCAGATTTAAAAGACAATTTTTTCACACTAAGCAGTTTTTATTTTCAAACCTACGGAAACTATGGTATGTGGTTTACCCGTCTTAAATATGGATGTAGACAAGCTGACATCTGCTCTCTGCATTTTTTGTGTCAGCTTCTAAGCTTAGTTTAGAATACTTATAGGTCTCATTATACCGATTAAGACTTGCCTTTATGAACAAAATGATTTTCTATTTCTAATCTTATTTTTAGTTGCCCGCATAAGGTATGGACTTTTTAGTGGTGTTTTCAGGTTAGTCAGTGTTTTGGCAGACTGTACTGGACCTTGAACTGTTGTCCTTTATTGGCGTTTATACCAATCAAGACCTACCTTTAGGAACAAAATGATTTTATTTTAATTTTCTTCTTAGTTGCCGGCCTGGGGTATGGACTTGTTAGTGGTGCTTTCAGCTTAGTCAATCTATTGGCAGATTCTACCGGACCTGGAACTGTTGGCCTTCATAACGAGGCAAAAGACTTCTTCATAGTATCGTCAGCATTTACACTAGCCTTTATACTACTACATACTGGATGGAGTGTACTATTTTTCCGTTTCCTGGATACTAGAAATTACCTGGGTGTTGCCTATGTCGTATTGTCACATTTAGCAGTTTCACTTGTGGTAAGTTTTGTATTTACAGCAGTAGTCACAATTTTATTGGTTGAGTAATATACTTAACTGACCTGTAAGTAAACATAGTACATTATGGTTAGACGGTTAGCCTTGGTGATTATGTTTTCAGACGACAGCCAAGATGACGCAAGATACAATGTTATATTGGATTTATTATTATTTAAAGTTGAGATTACTATCTGATAAAGGGTCTACTTCATGTATTTTTTCTGGAAAGCCTTCAGGGTTTCTAGTTTGAGAAAATTCTTTTCAAATTTTGAATCCTCAAGATTGTTTCTGAGTGCAACTGCTTTCAAAGTGATTATTATGTTGACCGACTTCAGGGTGAAAATTTGAGAGGAGTAAGGATATTTGGATATAATCTTGAAGAGTTTAGAACTTGATAAAATGAAGGGTGGGTGGAGTGGTTTTGGGAGTATAGCTGGTGAAGTAGCAGATTATATTCTAAGGAAGAAAGGTAGAAACGCATCTAGTAATGTCAGCGATACAGTTTTAAGCTTCTGAAAGCGAAGAAGGGATTTGTATATGAAGTTCGAATGATGATAAAATGAAAGGAAAGTAAGAGAAGTAGAGAAGGAATGAAAGCATGGATAAAAGAGTATAAAAGAGGCCTATGGATAACATCGCCAAGGCAGTGGAATATGCAGCCAGGTGGCATAGTAGTAAGATATCGTAGTGGCATATCTGAGTGGCAAAAGCTGAGAGGCTGCTGTCTATATGGACTAGTTCTCATTAAAGTTAGGAATTTTTTTCCAATCATATATGCCTCAAATACTTATAGAGAGAGGGATAAGAAGAGATGGGCTGATTATTTTCAGGGAGTGTGGAGGTCCAAATGAAGATGGCGTGCAAAAACGTTTTTGCCAACGTTACTATTACTAACAACTCCATGCAGCCTCAAGAGAATGTCTCAGAATTAAAGATATTTAACCCATGTGAACGGCAAAAAAAAGAAAATCTGGAAGGATAATAGGTTTACCATACCTGAGTATTTTTTAGGGTAGTACTAGGCATTCTGATCTGAAAAAGTGAAATTCTGCAAGCGCGAAAGAACAATATAGTGAGTTTTATAAAACGTTTTCTTTTTATAAAACAAAACGAAAAGAAAAGCAAACCTTTTATGTGCTCCATAAAAGAGCCGGTTTTTGTGGCATCCAAATGTATCCAAAATTTACAAAGGTCTCTCTAGATTGGCTATACGAAAACACTCCCAATGGGGAAAGGTAAGTAGAAGGCTGTATACCCCAGATTGGGTTAGGATGAGACACCAAGAGGTCAGACCTTAATATCTGAGGATGGTGAAACTATGAGCTATAAAAAGGGTTGTATTTTTGGGGGTTTGAAGAGGCTCGCAAGCTTGTCTATCTCAGGCAGTTTATTGTTGTGATGAATTTGTAGTAGTAGTAGTAGTGATACCAGCTAAATGTATACGTTCTATTTTTTCGAAGAAGGGGGGTGCTACTATAAACAAACTTAAAAGCGTAAATAAAATAATTATATTATTTTAAAGAAAAGTCTATATTTTATGGGAAGCTGGAACTGAATACACAACCCCCTAACCCCTTTTGAGGTGTACGTAAGTGTCGCTAAGATGTGATAAAAATATGTGAAGAACATTGTTAGAACTCAAATTTTAAACACTTTTTTCATATGATTAGTGATTAGAGAGTGGTATTGATTGACGTGCTCTTAATTAATTCACTGAAAGACAATGTCTACAATTGGGTTGCCAATTTTCTTGTGTACCAGCAAAATGCCTGAAACGGGCCAAAACACACTCAAACTGGGCTTTCATAAAACCTCATGTTTAACATGTTTGACGCAGAAAAATCCAGTATGGTCCCCATGTTGTGAAGAAGCTGACCTTGTTAAACGTGACCATGCTGAATTGAAATTTTTCATTAAACTTTTTGGCTTTAATTGATTTTGCGAGTGGAAAGATTGTAGACGTGGGGCATTTTGGTAAAGTAGAAAAGTTAAGTTTTCATCTTAAAAATAATAATAGCTAATCCTTGTAGATACCACGCAATTCAATTGAATAGTCCTATTATATTCTCTATTTTTTGGGATTGTTGGTTTTGAAGCTGAAACAATTTTTTTCTTCCATTTAAGATTTTCATAGATTTCTTCTCTGAACAAAGAACACTGCAAAAGTGCTATCCTCTGGAAGAATAGCTGTGTTTGAATAATCACTACAAGTTTGGTTTTGGAGAGAATGAAATTCTGTTTTACTTTTTAGTGCATTTGGAGATACAAACCTTCTATAGTGAGTTTTTTCCTTACCAAAATGTTTTTCTAAGGCCTGGGTAGTCTTCTCGTGTTCTAATACAATTCTGTGATCGAACTCGCTCCTTGAATTAGCAATTCCCCTACTCTCCGAAAATTGTTTTTCGACTACATTTAAAAATCACCATTTTGTATTAATATATTGACCCCGCTCCAGATTTAAATCGCGTAATGGTACTTACGCAATTGAAAGTTACACTTTGCATTTCTATGAATATGATATTCTTTTCTTAAGCTCTTGGTAATTATACTTCAGAAAAGAAAGCCTTTTCTTTCCACATAAGGAAGCCTATTCTAAGTAATCGATTTAGCTATATAAGATTATCATTCTCGTGTGCCTTGAAACCTTATTACTGTGACACTGTTTCCATAGTCAAAACTCCATTATGTATTATTGCGGAAACGAAAGATTGTTGAAGCCAACAGCACAAACGCGGGTTTAGTAAACCAAGGTTCTCCTTGACTTTGAGGGATTCATAATGCTGTTATTATCCTTTATTTGAGGTTTCATATTAAGTAAATTTTTTAAACTATATTTTGTGTGTGCTTTTTTTAGGTTTCTAGTAGTGCTCTTCTTTCTGTTTTTTTTTTACCCTGTAGGCCTACTGGACAGCTTATTTGACGCTTGACTCGTTCAGGATTTGGTCTGAAACTATTCAGACAGGTCTGTAGTATCGAATCCTGTCTGAAATCTGAGAAACTGAATATTAAATAGCCGTATAAGTCTATGAAAAATATAATCTCCACTAGATCCATGGAAAGTACTAAGAGAAGACGGCAAATTTCTGACTTCTCCAGTCCTTAAAGGCATGTTACCAACTACGCCTCCTAAATTTTGGATTGTCTAAAAAAAAATAGAATAAAAAAATAAAATCAAATTTCTAAAATTAAATTTTTAAAATTTAAAATAAAAAAATTAAAAACAATTATTTAAAGATTGTTTGCTTCATGTTAAATTTATATAACTGTGTTTTTTTTTATTTCAGACTCTTCTAAATGCTCAGCAGCTATATGCAGTAAGCCTTACCATTGTATATGCAGTAACAGTTGTGACTGGAATCTGGGCCTTTTCTGCTGCCGGTGCCACGCAAGGATCATTCAAGAGATTTCTTACGCCGAAAGTACAAAGCACAATCGTCACTTCGGACCTTTAGGAGAAACTCATTCCTAGAAATAACTTTTTTTTTTAATTTTAAATTGAAGCTTCCTAATTAGTCTGATTTCAAATGTATCATAATTGCTAATTGTTTACATGTTGAGTCAATGATTTTGAGGCACAGTACATAACAATACCAAAAGACTGATATGACTTTTTCGTATGCGAGATCAGATAACAGAGCTACACAAAAATGAGTCCTAATAGTCTATTTATTAGTGTAATTGATTTAATTAATAAGAATTATTTCAATTAATTAATTAATTATAAGTAAATTAATTACTTAGTCTTAGCAGTCTAAAATAAAAACTGAAAAGTAAAAGAGTATCTGTTTTTCAAATACTAGGCTATGTTTACAATATCTTAAGATGTCTTACTGTATACTGTAAACCTAGCGAATAAGAAGGTATAAGAAGAGGCTACCAAAAACTTTTGGAACTATTCAGTTATTATTGCATATACGAGAATGAGGGTCGTTAATTAGATAAGATATTCTTCGATTTTTACATCTTCACAAATAGAGGCTCCATAATTGTTGATTAATTTCAGCTCGCCAGATACTCAAGCATATCATACCGAATTAAATAAATTCTACTTTGGGAAAGTTGTAAAACATGAAAAGTCATGTGTATAAATAATATATTCTGCTGATAAATGATCGATTTTTTAAGTCTCATAATAAAATATTATCACCGAACAATGGATACTCATTATTGGGCCAGTATTTATGTATTTGAGAGCTTATTACTTTTGTTTATTATGGAATAGGTTAATTTTTCTAAGAACTGCTCTTCTTGCTGTTATAAAAACTAAATTAATCTTGAAAGCTACGTTGGGTTTCCAGAGGGATTTCAGTTTTCCACCCTTCATCCGGGTATAGATTGCTGTTTCGTATTTTTAGATGACATTTGGTACTTTAGCATATGTTGCCCAATATATCGTTATGCGGGGCTTTCCAATTTTATTGTGATTAGTTAAAGTTTGTTAAAGTGTGATAGTCTTAATGTTGCCTATCATACAAATTACAAAAGGTAAAACAATGAGGAATAATTTTAAAACAGTGAAATTTTACTAAATGAATATTTTGGCCCTACACCTAATAGTCTCATCAGCAAAGCAAATAAGTAAATATAAAAATATGCTTATAATAATTTAATTACTTGACAATTAAGATTTCAAACTAATTTAAAATTATCCGAATATCATCGCTTAAGGGAAGTTAATCGTGGCTTGCATCATTGTCCATTTGGTGTGTTTACTATTTTATGGTCTTGGGTATTTGTAAAGAAAAATAGAGAACCGTTTTGTTTAACTTACGTCTGAAGGGTCAGTTTGTTGGTAGGGTTTTCATAATTTTACCTTGAAATAGAAGTAAGACTGAACAAACTAAAAAAGCAATTCTGTTTTAGATGCTGAGAAGTGAATATTTTTAGCAATCCGTTTTGAAGCTCAAATCTTTCAAAATCGCTAAGCTAGGATCCGCCAGGGATTGATGTTCGTATTGAATTTTTTGGAGTTCCAAAAAGTTAGAAAAGCCGAAAATTCCAAAAAAGTCAGATTTCACTTCCACTCCATTAAAATAAAAGATCTTTTGAATAAGCAAGTGACTGGTATCCTAAAATTCCTAAGCTAAGATCTGGTAGAGACCAAATTTCGTTGTGGCAGTTGGGATTGCAAGTCAACCCAATTTACAGGCTAACCTTGTCATTTTTTTTTTTGCTAGGATGTGACTGGAGTTTAATTTTGCTTTGATAGCCCGATTTTACGTCCATCCAATGGAAAAAACTGTGTTCAATCTTTGAACCGTTTTTGGGTCTGTAATTGCCTTCAAATGACTCACAGAACTGATAGACTATTTGAATTACCCTTACTCTATGCCCGTCTACCTTAGTTTTTCCCGATGATGGATGGATAATAGACTATCACCAAAAAGTGAAACTAAACATTTTTTACACAACTATGAACAAGTTAAAACAACGTAACCTCTCACAGAGACTGCTTAGCTTTACTCGAACTAGCCATGGCTCTCACGTCTTTCATCACTTCCACAAAGTTGATCAGATTCATAATACATTTGGTTGGAATTTAAAAAATTGTTTTGATGGGTGGTTAAAGTGTCTTTAACTAAATAAAAGCTTCCTGGTTATGTGCTAGTTTTTAGAATAACTTCAGAGAGTTTTGCTTCCAATTAGACATATCAGCCGGTACAATGTCCTCCGGTTGATGAGTTTGAATGTATTTTAAACGATCCGTAAATATTCATTTTCAGCATTCTAGAATTGGGAATAGATTCATCCATTTAATTTTTGATCGTCTGGAAAGGCTCTTTACTTTTAAATGCACAAGTGCAATTAGGAATAGTTAGTTGGTTTGGGTTAAAACATTTAACTCAAGATTTTAAATGATCACTTTTACTAGGTTATCATCGTCTGTACTTTTCAATTTCAATTCATCATTTCTTTTTGCTTTTTTTTTTTTTACTTGGCTTTCCAGTCGATTTGTTGTATATCAGTAATCGGAGTTGTAATTAGATTTTGGTTTATACAATAAAGAGTTATTTATTTTTCTGTGTGTTGAGTAAAAAAGTATTGCTTAGGTAAGAGTATTAACAAGATTTGCTCATATTCAAAGAATAGCAAAGGTTTACAAAATTATAGACAACAATGCGCAAATTCTAAAATATTTGATAATGTGTATTGAGAACCCCCACCCCACCCTCACTTATATATATATATATATATATATATATATATATATATATATATATATATATATATATATATATATATATATATATATATATGAATATGCTAGTGCATTTTGGAAATAATATTCAAATTTGGCAACCATGCAAAGTATTGACCTGTAAATTGGTTTGTGACATTAATTTTGTTTTGGGAGATAATCCTATTTTGGCTAACATTCTTTTTTTTAAAGATTTTTTTTGCAGGAAATGAGCTAGGATGATGGTGTGTCGCGTAGCTATTAAAAATTACTGTGAAGTATAAGTAAATATTATGACTACCATTACTAACAATCCATAAGCTGACCCATTAATACGTTACTATATAGTGTGACTAAACATAACTAATTAAATAGAGATTTTCTGAGTTTCTAAAAATTAATATTTATACACTTGGATATGGTTTGGCCTTGCATTTATTTAAAGAAATAATTAGTATGTTTTGGTTTTTATACTACTTTCTTTGGCCCCTTTTCCAAAAAATATAGAAAATGGAGCTTGCCCTTTTAATGCTGTTGACAGCTCTAAAGTATGAGGAAGATATAGTAAACATCTCGGAGAGGAATTGTAAAAGGACAGTTTTGGATCCTCGTATGGTAAATAGCGACGAAGGTTAACTTGGTTGAACTTCGCTGAGGTAAGGATGCTGGAACTCTTTTGAAAAAAATTTCATTTTAGTTTTATTGATTTTATTTTGTTATAAGTTTTTTTCTTCTTTTATATTTTTGCATTGCTGAGGACAGCCCTTTGACATAGGGTCGAAATGTTCATTCTTATTTGTTTCCCACTGTCTTGAGAAATTTCCTATATTTATTCTTGTTTGTGGTGTTTATCCTCGTTTGGCTGCCCGTTTATCAAACAATTAGTTGAAAGAAAAGTTTGGTTCGATTCGACTTACTAGGGCTAGAATGAAAGATAGGTTAGGATGGCTAGGTCATGTTTTGCAGATGGTATATTGCCAAAGAATGTCCTTTTTAGCCACCCATCTAAAGTCAATGAAAATCAGGTCATCCCAAACAGTGTCAGAAGAGGTCAGATCTAAAACAGTTCTCAGTTTATGTGAGGAGTAAAAAGCTGGGCTTTGAACAGTTTTAGGAATGAGGAGTTTAAGTAGCTATTTTCGCCTGGGTTGGTTGGCTTAGTATTGCAGTAAATAGTTGGTTGCAGTAGTTGTAAAGTATGATGCTGTTGCTCTTCCTCACAGGCTGTGTGCAACAATCTTTTAGAAACGCCCCCCCCCCCTAAACTGACAAGATTAACATCCAATCAGCGTTTTTTTTTAGTTTTGTCGAGTAGTTACTTCATCAACCTCTGCGGTAAAACTAATTGTCTAGTTCTTGCAAATCTTTCTATCGCTGATTAATGTGGTGCCGTTACCAAACGATATACTAAAACTAATCGTAAAATGCCAAATAAATATTTCCATTTTCTTAAATAGTAAGCAATAGATTTCTTTTCTTCTTATGGTTTCGTATCCTTTTTTAGTCTCTGCTTATTTTATTGTATGGCAATCTGTGTTTTTTCTCTTCTTTATTGGCTTCTTTTAGTCCCATATTGCTTTGAAGGGTTCCCAATAAATGAATAACTGAATTTTTAGAGCTTTAAAATTGGTTGAATAGTAATTAAAAATTACTAGTGTCACTGACAGTTTATGGCTATCTTGGTAGGGTTAAACAGCTTCAGGCGAGTTCTTTTTTGTTTTTAACTTAAATCTTCAAACATATTAGTCGAGACATAAGAGGTTAAAAAAACATTTCGTTTGCTTTTATTTTGGTTTTGTTGGGTATGTTAGATTATGTATGAGTTTTTTGGCTTTTGTTGTTCGTTTTTTTTTTCCTAGTCCTTGTGTGTTCTTTTTGAGGAATCGAAAATAGTTCTGTTCTGCTTTTTCAAAAAACGAAGATCAAAATTCTTGTCGTGTCTTTTCATGTTGAGTGATTCTTTTTTTTCTTCAGCCCAATGCAAAGAAAAATTAAATAAGGAGGTTAAAAAAACGGTTTGCTTAGGTTTTATTTTAGTTTTGCTGGGTAATGCTAGATTTTTTATTTCTGTAGTCTTTCTTCCTTTTGAGGAGTCGATAACAGCTCTGTTCTGTTTTATTTCCTATATTCAATCCATTAGCCTATTCTGTGGGTTTTCTTGGACTACGTTAATTAAATTAGTTTAAACACTAATCCTCTATATAACTACGACATTTTAGCATTATTGAGGATTCTTCCATATTGGGCTTCGTTGGAAATATTTGTTGACGTTGTGTAGAATCTAAGTGGTCAGTTTTTTGGTTAGAAAAGGACCTTTAAAGATCTTCTGGAACGATAAAATAAATATTTGTAAACATGTCCTGCTTGCAGTCCGAAGAAGCTAAAGAACAAAAGAGAATAAATCAAGAGATTGAAAAACAGTTAAAGAAGGATAAGCAAAGTGCTAGAAAAGAGCTTAAGCTGCTCTTATTAGGTAAGAATTTTTTCTCCCCTTTCACGGTTTTCCCTATGGGACCGGCATTGGCACCACCGAATTAAAAAATTTCTCTTAGAATAGGACTTGAAGAGTTAACTCGTGCGGACCATAAGCCGACCTTTCAAACAGTTCGTGGTACCGAACTGTAGTAAGGAGCAATCCGACTCAATAGTGACTGAAACTCTAAAACACGGAATTTTGATACCAATAGTTACATCAAAAGAATTGTATTTTTATGTTGACTTTAAATAAATAAGTTTCATCTAGCTCATGTTACCCATCAAAAGTTACGAGCCTGAGAAAGTTTGCCCTGTTTTGTAGAAAATAGGGAAAACATCCCCAAAAAGTCATAGAATTTTTACAAAAATCACACCATAAGATTCAGCGTATCAGAGAATCCTTTTGTAGAAGTTTTAAGCTCCTATCTACAAAAATGTGGAATTTTGTATTTTTTGCCAGACGACAGATCATGGATGCGTGTTTATTTATTTTTTTTTTTTGTTGTTGTTGTTTTTTCCAGGAGTAATCGTATCAACCCAGTGGTCATAGAATGTCGTGAGAGGGCTAATTAAAACGGATATTAATAGTTATAGTGCCCTTTTTAAGTGACAAAAAACAGGAGGGCACCAAGGCCCCCTCCTCCGCTCATTTTTCCCGAAGTTGCCGGGTCAAAATTTTGAGATGGCCATTTGTTCAGAATAGTTAAAAAAAGATTTAATAACCATGTCTTTGGGGATCACCTGATCCCCCTCAGTCCCTGGGGGAGGGGCTGCAAGTTACAAACTTTGATCATTGTTTACATATAACAATAGTTATTGGGAACTGTACAAACATTTTCAAGGGAGCTTTTTGCGTTGGGGGGGGGGGGGGGTTACTTGTGAGAACCTTTCCATGGAGGAATTTATCATGTGGGAAGAGAATTTCTATGATGGGGGGCCAGGATTTTCTAGCATTATTTAAAAAAGCAATGAGAAAATAAATAAAAATTTTCAACTGGAAGTAAGGAGCAGTTTTAAAACTTAAGACGAACATAAATTATTACGTATATACTTAAAACTAATAGCTTGTAAGGGCGTTCGTCTCCTCCTGAATACCTCGCTCTTACGCTAAAATACTTTTAGTAATTTCAACTATTTATTCTACGGCCTTTGTGATTAAAGGATCACTCTTAAAGAATTGGGAAGAACTTCAAGCTTTAGTTTAAAGAGTGAGGTAATAACGAGGGGATAGACCCGAAGATATACGTAATAAAAATATAAAAAAATAGAAATTGGTTATGTAAGTTAATTCGTAAGTTACGTATATTTATTACTAATAAAAAACGTTCGTAAAAAAATAAAGAGTTCTAGTTGCATTTTTAAGCAACCAAAAATTGGAGGGCAACTAGGCCTCCTCTCCCACCCTTTTTTTTATCAAAATCGTCTGATCAGAACTATGAGAAAGCCATTTAGCCAAAAAAAAAAAATTGATATGCAAATTCTGTTTTAATTATTCATGTGTGGTGAGCTAAAATCAAAACATACTTTACTTTAAAACGTTCAGAAATTAAATAAAAACAGTTTTTTCAACTGAAAGTAAGGAGTGACATTAAAACTTAAGCGAACAGAAATTATTCTGTATATGAAAGGGGCTGTCCCCTCCTCAATGTCCTGCTCTTTACGCTAAAGTTATTATTTTTTTAAAAAGTAAAACTGTGACAAAGAATCAAACTTTAGCATAGAGAGCGGGATGTTGATGAGAAGACAGTCTCTTTCATATACGGAATAGTTTCTGTTCGTTTTAAGTTTTAATGTCGCTCCTAAATTTCAGTTGAAAAAACCTGTATTTTTTTTATTTAATAAAAAGAAAAGGCAGTGATTCCTTGGCACTAAATTTACACACAAAATCGACGCAACAAAAAAGATTTTTAGAAAGTAAGTACACTGCAGAAAATTGAAGACTAGTTACGGCTTTCAACAGTTTTTCATTGGTCATTTAAAAAATAAACGGTAGTATGCAATTTAAATCTTTTCAAAATCTCAAGTAAGATCACTTGTCTGTAAAGCGTTACTTTCTTAGTATTCTACTAACATAAGGAAATGTTATAAGTTAGTTTATTTCTACAAATATTGCAGATATATATTTTATAAACTCCCTAGCAATAATTCTTGTTCGTTTTCAGTTTCATCTTTGCTCTTCACTTTCATGTGACAAATTTCGTTTTGTTGAATCTCATGATACTACTACTACTAGCAACTCACTGCAACACTATGCTTCTTAAGACCAACATAGTTATGCGAGTTCCTCCTCCACCCGAACCTATTCAAAGCCTCCCTCTCTACACCCTCCCAAGAATTTCTCTCTAGTCTTTGTTACGACATCCTACCACCCCATTCGCAGACGACCTTTTTTGTTTGCCCCTAGATGGTTGGACTGTTAAACAGAAGTCCATGGCTTGCATTTGTAATATTGGTCAATTTCGTCCGTTCGTTCCATCCGTTCTCATATTTTAATTGTTCCTGAGATGCTTGGAACTTTTTATTATTCTAATTTGCGCTCCATCGAATTTCCTCTTTCATAGAAATATTCACAAAATCAGAAATTTTGACATCAATGTCGTTTTTACTGTCTCTTTCATGTTAACTAAAACACATCTGTACAAACAATCAGGCCTACTTGTTATGGTTTCTGTTCTCTTTGGTAGTCAAAAGTGTTTCTATGTCCTGAAATGCACAGGATGAACGGTGAATCTTCGTGTTTAGAAATAAATGCATCTGCCGCGTAGCGGGAGTTACCTGAAGTTGACCGAGTACGGCATAAAAACCTCCCTAAACTCCTTTGTTGCTCCCATAGTATCATGGACTGGATCAAAAGTCAATAGCTTTACTGGACTGATGACATTCAACGAATTTCAGCCAACCAATCACCAAAAGTCACTTTCGAAGGATGGGTACACTGCACAGGTCTCGAATTAGGACCTCTGTATAGATGGGTTTATAATTTTCAGGGCAACAACCTCCAGCAGCTATTGTATCTAGCACCAAGCGATTAGAATGTCACCACCATGCTCATCAAATTTCCGGAAGATGAAGGATCCAACTCAGCCACAAAGATTTGATGGGACTTAATCGATTGACGCCGTGGACCGATTAGTGGTAAAATTTTACGATGCTTGCTTTAGAGCAGTGAAAAAGGGTTTTAACTTAAAGATCTGTAGAGCAAAATTTTTTTGCATGGTTTTGCTTGGTTCTACCTTCCCATATGGGGGAATATTAGATGCTAGTGTTGTCCTTAGCATTGAAGGAAATATATGGATACATAACTTTTTCATGTTTAGTGAAAGTTAGCATAGAAGATAAATTATGGTTAGACATGGAAGAACTCGTAATACCGTTGGAAATGAAGTTTAACGCAGTACTCTCCTCACCCTGGCCGTGCATTTTTTTTTAAATTCTTGGCATCAGTCCCACTTCTCTGCTTTAACTTGTACATGAGAAGTTCCTTTTTAGAGCGGATCTGCAGAGATCCTGAGCTCCTATCATGACTTAGACGGTAGATATTGTTGTTGAAAAGACCCTGAATAACTTTATTGATTAGTTCAAGTTGTGGAAACCTTTTGGCCACGCCCCATCATACAATTCACTGTAGTCACCAAGCTGTGACCATGAGCTTTCAAAGAAGATTCTGAAAACTGAAAACAGGTACCCCAAACTTGAGTTTTAGCTAGACTTAAGAAATCTTGAAAACTCACATGGTTCTAGTTCAAGCAACATAAGTCGAGGAAGCTACTTGTTAGGCATAGATTAATATGGAAAACTGAAGACAGGTTCCCCAAACCTAAGTTTAAGCTAGATTTAAGAAAACCTTGAAACTCATATGATTCCAGTTCAAGGAACATAAGTCGAGGAAGCTACTTGTTAGGCTTTGATTTATATGGAAAACTGAAGAGAGGCTCCCCAAACTTGAGTTTTAGCTAGATTTAAGAAATCTTAAAAACTCACATGGTTCTAGTTCAAGGAACATAAGTCGAGGAAGCTACTTGTTAGGCTTAGATTTATATGGAAAACTTAAGACAGGCTCCCTAAATCTAATTTTAAGCTAGATTTAAGAAAACCTTGACAACTCATATGATTCTAGTTCAAGGAACATAGGTCAAGAAAGCTACTTCTTAGGCTTAGATTTATATGGAAAACTGAAGAAAGGCTCCCCAAACCTGAGTTTTAGCCGATTTAAGAAAATCTTGAAAACTCGCATGATTCTAGTTCAAGGAACATTAGTCGAGGAAGCTACCAGTTAGGCTTAGATTTACATGGAAAACTGAAGACAGACTCCCCAAACCTGAGTTTTAGCTAGATTTAAGAAATCTTGAAAACTCACATGGTTTTACTTCAAGGAACATAAGTCGAGGAAGCTACTTGTTAGGCTTAGATTTATATGGAAAACTGAAGAAAGGCTCCCCAAAGCTGAGTTTTAGCCAGATTTAAGAAAATCTTGAAAACTCGCATGATTCTAGTTCAAGGAACATAAGTCGAGGAAGCTACCAGTTAGGCTTAGATTTACATGGAAAACTGAAGACAGGCTCCCCAAATCTGAGTTTTAGCTAGATTTAAGAAATCTTGAAAACTCGCATGATTGTAGTTCAAGGAACATAAGTCGAGGAAGCTACTTGTTAGGCTTAGATTTATATGGAAAACTGAAGAAAGCCTCCCCAAACTTGAGTTTTAGCTAGATTTAAGGAATCTTGAAAACTCACATGGTTCTAGTTCAAGGAACATAAGTCGAGGAGGCTACTTGTTAGGCTTATATTTACATGGAAAACTGAATACAGGCTCCCCAAACCTGAGTTTTAGCTAGATTTAAGAATACCTTGAAAACTCAGATGATTCTAGTTCAAGGAACATAAGTCGAGGAAGCTACTTTTAAGGCTTAGATTTATATGGAAAACTTAAGACAGGTTCCCCAAATCCAATTTTAAGCTAGATTTAAGAAAACCTTGACAACTCATATGATTCTAGTTCAAGGAACATAGGTCAAGAAAGCTGCTTCTTAGGCTTAGATTTATATGGAAAACTGAAGACAGGTTCCCCAACCCTGAGTTTTAGCTAGATTTAAAAAAATCTTGAAAACTCACATGATTCTAGTTCAAGGAACATAAGTCGAGGAAGCTACTTTTAAGGCTTAGATTTACATGGAAAACTGAAGACAGGCCCCCCAAACCTGAGTTTTAGCTAGATTTAAGAAAATCTTGAAATGTCACATGATTGTAGTTCAAGGAACATAAGTCGAGGAAGCTATTTTTAAGGCTTAGATTTACATGGAAAACTGAAGACAGGCCCCCCAAACCTGAGTTTTAGCTAGATTTAAGAAAATCTTGAAAACTCACATGATTCTAGTTCAAGGAACATAAGTCGAGGAAGCTACTTTTAAGGCTTAGATGTACATGGAAAACTGAAGACAGGCCCCCCAAACCTGAGTTTTAGCTAGATTTAAGAAAATCTTGAAAACTCACATGATTGTAGTTCAAGGAACATAAGTCGAGGAAGCTACTTGTTATGCTTTCAGATGATAAAATACAATCTTTAGAATAAAGATTGTATTTTACAATCTTAAAATTTATATAAAATTAATCTTAAAATAATTTTAATTTTAAAATAGTTTAAAATTAAAACTATTTTAAAACTAAAATAGTTTTAAATTATTTGTTTTGGGGTGTAAGTCGCCATATCATCAATGTTGAGTTCCCTGAAGAAATGTGTCAATCCTTTAATTTTGTATACTTAGAGACAATCAAAAATACCAAAATTAAGGCCGCTTATAAATAAATTTTTTTTAATACAGTTTCTTATTAATAAGAGGCAATTCTTACACGTAGTAAAATTGAAAAGCTAACGACTTGTCACAAAATCCCATGTTTCACAGGGAAACCTTACTGACAGCTTGTGGACCATTAGTAATTTGTGATTAGTAATTTGTAATTAGTAATGTGCATCAGTAATTAGTAATTTGTCTAATCTAGGTACTGGAGAATCTGGCAAATCCACTTTTATCAAACAAATGAGAATTATCAACGGCTCTGGATACTCAGATGAAGACAAAAGAAGTTTTATTAAACTCATTTTTCAGAACATCTACATGGCTATGCAGTCAATGATTAGAGCAATGGATATTCTGAAAATTAATTATGGCGAAAATGCAAGCGTTGTAAGTTTCTTTCAAATTTACTGATGAATTAGTGGAACTAACTAGTTAAACTAGCCAAGGGCTCTTATTCCTAAAAATTCAAAATTTTATAACCTATGCATTCTCAAACACAATTACTTCTTAAAATGGAAGTTACTATTTCTTAAGCTGTTAAGTTCCATGTTTTTAGCTCATTCTTACCGATTTTTAAAGCTTCATTCATGACAAGAGCTTTTTGAATTTTTACCAATTACTAACAAATCGCTGCTCTTTCTAAAAAAGCCAATTTTTCTTGCTGAGATGTAGTTTTTTATTCTGGCGGCAGCTTCCATCAAAAACTTCATAAATGCTATGGTCTTCTTTTTCATTAATTTGGATTTATTTTTTTTAAGACGTATGCGGTAATGTAAGTTTCCTTTCAGCCAATGCTGACAATCCAGTCTTATTTTCACTCTCCTTGGTAGTTTAAGCAAAAACAACATTGTGTCTGAAAGAATGTGAAACTCTCTAAACATCATCTTAGAAAATATGTAAAAAAAACTCTCCTGCATTTGTATCTAATGCACATTCTTATCCAATAGCACATTTCTGTTTGTGTATAAGCACGAAGGTTTGCATCTATTTATCTTATTTCAGATATGTTTATTACCAGTCAAGAATGAGTCCTAGAATATCACGAGAGGGCTCATTTAAATGGAAATTAAAAGTTCTTGTGTCCTTTTTAAGTGACCAAAAACAATGGAAGGCAACTAGGCACCTTCCCACGTCCTTTTTCCTCAAAATCGTCTGATCGAAATTTTGAAATAGCCATTATTTCAGCATAGTTGAAAAGCCGACTAACTATATCTTTGGAGATATAATGACCCCCTATAGCCCCTAGAGGAAGGTCTTAATATAGTAATTTATCGGGTGGGGGAGGAAGATTTTTTTGCTGTGGGATTTTCCACGGCGATAATTTCCCATGGAGAGGGTTGGTGGGGGCAGCTAGTTTACAATAATTGTTTGGGAGTTACTTGTTCACATTTTAAAATAATTCTTTCTTTTTTTAGGAGAAAGCTCAAGCTGTTAGAGAAATTGACTATGAATTAGTCACATCTTTTGAAGAGCCTTTCATAGGATATATGAAGGATCTGTGGAACGACTCTGGCATTCAAGAATGCTACGACAGGAGAAGGGAATATCAACTGACAGATTCTGCTAAATAGTATGAATATATCTGTAAACACTGAAATGTTATTTTCATAGAAAGCAACAAAGTAAACGAGAAATTATTCATGCCTACCTAATATTTCAATAGCCTATGGAACCAGATTCTCAGCTTCCTGGCAAAATTTCACCTTGGAGGGTTTTAGCATACTGGGGTTTGTAATACCCAAGGGAATAATCAGACTGGCTTCTAAAAGGCTCATATCTAATATATATTTTTAAGTTTGTATAGCAAAATATTATTTATTTGATAAGAACACATGCTTAGGGGCTACTCACTACCTGATTTAGTTAACTCCAAGATTTCAATATGCTAAGAAGTATCTTCCAATGTCAAACCAAAGTGTTTCAACCATATAAAGCCAGTCTGCAAAATAAATTGTCGATTAGTGATTACAGGAAAACAGAATTTACAAATCTACGGCTCAAGACTCGCAACACGACAAAACGATAAGCAAGAACCAGTAATTTTCTTTTCAACCAAGTTGTAGAACTCACAATTTAGATTATAAACGCACAATCCTGATTATTATTGGAGAAGCTTTTTCTTACTCTAAATTGTCAGTGATACAGCATATTTACATTCAAAATCTCGGCGTTCGCTAACTCATATTGTAACTTTTTGTTTTAAGATTTCATAAGATAAAGGATTAATGACAAAATCGAAAAAACGGAACACTTGAACAATTTTACCAGCCCATGTAACTAAAACGGTCTTAAATGAACCAAATATTCTGGGTTTGAGTGTATGTCAAAGTGAAAACTAAAAACTACAAACACATTGTTGAATAGGTATTACCTATTCAATACGTTACCTATTGTTACTATATTGTTACTATATATATGTTATTCAACAATTACCTATATTCAATTCATAACGTGGTATTGCCAGGTTAAAATCTACGACGGCGATGAGTTTTCTTTCAAAGTGTCTTACTGTTTGTTTTAAAGAATTGATCAGTTTGAATTTTGAACGGTTATTAATAGATATAAGCTTGGTGGCTATATATCAAAACTTTAAAAATCGATCATAACCGGAAATTCCATCGAAGTGTGTTCGAATTAGGATTATATTCGGGTCCCATTTTGGAAGGCATTTTGACAAGCAAAGGATAAGGTCTTTGAAAAGCACATGTTCTAAAATTGTCTTGTTTGCTTGTAAGTTTTCACATTTCATAGCTTGATGCATCTATAAGGGAATTGTCTTAAACAAAGATTAACGCCATAGACTGATAATTATCCATCAATAATGTCTAAGCTATATTTTTAGAAGATAGTGCAACCTACTCAATATGAAAAGGAATTTCGTGAATATTGCTTAGACACTCCACAAAACCAAAGTTTATGTTTCAGGGCCTGGGCTGGGCCTGAGGGTAGGGCAACTTACTCATTTTAACAACTAAAATTAAATATATCTAAAATCAAGAATGTTGATCATTGGTTGCTGATGTCAGTGTTCAGGAGAATCGATTTACTATTATATATAGCATGATAGTGCCTCTAGAGAAGCAGGATAGAACAAGCGAGTAATATAGATGACAGTATAATATATATTTAGTACTAGTTGAAACTAATACTAAATATCAAAACTAAGTCTGAGCTACCAAATTGATTCAAGTTCATTCTTGTATTGAATATTTGGTTATATAATCACAGTAATATTCTCTTGATAAAGGTCTATACTGGAAATTATAACGAAGTGTTTGCCATTTAACACTAAAAAATTTAATTTTCAAAAATAATTAGCTAAAATTTGCCAAAAGCCAATTTCCCACAGTTAATTTTGTCATGAAGTTAAAAACATTTTCCCAGCCCAAAAACATCAGAAAGCACCAAAAATTGCAAGAAATTTTTACCAGATTATTGTTTTATTAAACTGAAAACCATCAATGAATTTTCTTTGTGATTTATCCAGTGTTTGTCGTATGGGCTTGATCAAAGGCTCTTAACGGTTCGAATGGAGAATTAAATCTAGGATTATAGTATGAGAATTAATTACTAAAGCTCATTCCACCGGCGTCCATTAACTCAAAGATAACTGCTATATTGCAATCAAATTAGTAGTCTTTTTTGTATACTTTTCCAGTGTGTTTTTAGTAAAATGATTTAACACGTGGTCCCCTCAAGGTTCTTCGAAAAATAGTCGGAAGTGATAGAAAAAAAAATTGTGACAATGTTTTCCTTTGATGTAGTCGAATTACTCTTAAATCGAATATGGTGATTTTGAGCTAAAGATTTTGAGTACTTTTGCAGTTATTTGTCGGACTTGGATAGAATTTCTTCACCGGATTTCTTACCAACGGAGCAAGACATTCTGAGAGCCCGTGTCCCTACGACTGGCATTATTGAATATCCGTTTGATTTGGATTCTATCATTTTTAGGTAAATAGATATTATTTCATTAGGTTAAGTAATAAAATATAAAAGAGCCAAATTTACTATAGTATAGTCCTAAACTATTTTTGACAGTACATGAATTGAAATGATTAAGCCCAGAAAAATTAACACTGATCCGTATATTATCCTGGCAATAGGTTCCAGACAGTGCATACACATACTCATCATTGGACGATAAAGGGATAAAGATGGTGAAGTTCTAACGGGAGTCGAATGTCTCTGCGGCAGTTGGTTTTCATGACTGCCCACTGAAAAAGGGTCCATGTTTGTGAATATTTAGCTCATTTCTGTTCCGAACCAGGACTGACAGATTTATTTTTCTTGTCGGAAAAATTCCATTTGAATGAATAGACGCTGTTTGTAAATTTATTGCTCAAATGCTAATTTGCAATCATTTTTTTTTGTAATTCAGCTTTGAAACAGAGGTCCATTCTTTCCTTTGGCTTTATACCACTTGCGCTGCGTTACCCGTAGAGCTATTCGGTCTGATGCCAGGCTGCGTCTGTGCTTGCTGCCTCATTAATCGAAACAGATATACCCTTTAAGAGGCTGAGAAGAAAAATTCTTCTGAATCCATTTTTGAGTTCGTTGTTAGTAGTTCACATCTTGCGACCTTCAAAAGCTAAGCTCTGTTGATTTTTGAATTAAAATGGAATAGTTGTGGCTATCAAGTCATGGCTAATTGTAGAAAAAGCCAAGACAGATAGTCCAATTGAGTGAGACGCAAACCTGGCATTAACCCCTTCCCCTTATTAGGATTATATAAAAAGGAGGTTAGTTCATTGTTAATAGATATGTCTATCTATTATCCGTTCATGCATCACTGCTAGGGCAGTAGAACCAAGTAGATAGTCATAGAGCTAATATAGTGATAGAGCCTATAGTTTTCGAAGTGTTTGATTAATTTGGTTTGGGTAAACGACGGAAGTTTGCGGGTGCCTCTCTTATTGGAACATGGATTTTGCTTCGGTAGCTGTATTTTGCGTCAACCCGATGAAAAAAAAATCTCCAAATGAGTGAGAATCTTGTTTGTTCACTTTTCCAATCGAAGCTGAAGCAACAGACAAAAAGTACATTATATAGACGTCCAATTTTATTCTGCAATTTCAAACATTTCGGACTTAATTTGCACAATTGTAGCCGAAACTCTAAAAAAAAGTTTTGATAACATTAGATTAGACCTTACCTTAGACCTTAGATCCTCCTGAGCCATCGGTGGCGCATAGGGCATCGACAAAGTCTCTCCATTCATTACGAAGCTTTGCGGCTGCAGTGATATCTTCCCATTGCGGAGTGAGGGAAATTTTTGCCTTTTTAAGGTTCCGATCATACTGCCTCCGCAGTGTGTGTTTTGGTCGCCCTCGTCTTCGTCTTCCTTTAGGCTGCCGTTGATACAGTCTTGAGGGAAGTCTGTCTTCGGGCATGCGTAGAACATGACCCAAATATGTCCATCTTCGTTTCTTCAAAACTTCGGTCACTATGGGCTGGTTTGTTTTCAGCCGGATTTCCCTATTGGTAATTTTCTGATGCCAACTGATTTTGAGGATCCTTCGAAGGCAAATGTTTTCGAATCCAAGGATACGTTTCTCAAGTTGTTGGTTGAGTTTCCAACATTCACTGGCGTACATCAATATAGACAATACATTGCTGTTGAACAGGCCCAATTTTAAACGAAGTGAGTATTTGTTGCTTCTCCAAATTGGTGTTAGTCTGTTGAAGGCGCCTGATCCTTGTCCAATCCTTCTCTTGATTTCAAATGTGACATCGCCAGTAATTTCTATCCAGCTTCCTAAGTATTTAAATTCTTGGACATGTTCAACAGATTTATCGGAGCATTGAAGAGTTAGGGGGGAGCCAGATGTGAATATAATTTTTGATTTATCAACGTTGATCGACAATCCGACCTCTAGGGCTTTTTCTGAGATTTCACCAAACAGCAGCTGTAATCTATCTTTGCCGTCTTCTAGTAGTACTATATCATCTGCAAAGTCAAGATCTGCGAGTTGTTTGTTGTTGACGTTTACTCCATAGCCTGTAGACTGTCTGAGTACGTAGTCCATAACTATTGTAAATAAAAGTGGTGATAATACGCATCCTTGCTTGATACCAGTCATGATTTTGAAGTATCTTGTAACTCCGTTTTCTGTTCGAACACAGCATTCTGTTTCTTTGTACAGGGCGATAATCAGTTCTACTATCTTGGGGGGTATTCCATAGTATTTGAGGATTTTCCATAAGATTTCTCGGTCAACCGAGTCAAAGGCCTTTTCTAGGTCAATGAAAAGAAGATATAGCTTTTTATTCCATTCCTTTGAGTCGTCAACCAGCATTCTCATTGTGAAAATTAGGTCTGCACATGATCTTCCAGGTCGGAAGCCGTGTTGTTCATCACGAAGATATTGGTCCAGTTTCTGCTGTAGGCGTTGTAATAAAATAATTGACAAAAGTTTACTAGGTATCTACCTTATGTTAATACCTCTCCAGTTGCCACAAACAAGCGCATCGCCTTTTTTGAAGAGCCTAATAATGATTCCTTTCGTCCAGTCA
This sequence comes from Artemia franciscana, assembly GCF_032884065.1. NCBI lineage: Eukaryota > Metazoa > Arthropoda > Branchiopoda > Anostraca > Artemiidae > Artemia > Artemia franciscana. Next base: position 45,577,295 of record NC_088871.1, on the reverse strand, counting down.
CTGGGCACTTTCTGTTCACTCCATATCTGAGTTAGTAGCTCAACTCAAACTGTCATGCAGTCGCGGACTGAAGTTTTTAGCATCTCAGATGTAATACCATCTACTCCTGGCATTCTTCCGTTCCTTAGCTTTCTGACAGCGGCTATGATTTCTTCTGGAGACGGTGGTTCTTCATTTACATTAAGAATCATAAATGGAGTGTCAGGAATTAGATCTTGGTCATTTATTCTCGGTCTATTTAGAAGGTTCTCGAAGTGGGTTGCCCACCTCTCGTCAATCATCAAAGGGTCTGTCAAAAGGGCTCCATTCTCGTCCTTTACTAGATCAGTCCTGTTAGGTTTCCAATCATCTCATTGGTTAATCTATAGACTGTTTTCGAATCTCCCTTCTTTGCTGCTTCTTCCGCCAAAGCTGCTTTCTGTTCAATAAATTGCCTCTTGTCGGTCCGGGCACTCTTCTTTACTTGTTTGTCTAATTCTCTATATGAGACTTGCAGAACAATTAATTCAGATGCGTCTGAGGCCGCCAGAATGGAACGTTTGGCTTATTTTCTTGCATCAATTAGTTTCCAGGTTCGACATTAGATTTCCAGGTATAACATTAGATGCATAAAAATAATTTTTTTATGATGATTCAATTCATCATCATGTTTAATTTTAACCATCAGAAGGTACAAGCTTAAGAAAAACGGGCTTATTTTCGAAAAAAGGGGGAAGTATCCCAAAAACTCAAGGAATATTAATGAAAATCGCCCCATCTGACTGAGCGTATAAGAGAACCCTACTATAGAGGCTTCAAGGTCCCATCAGTAAAACTGTTTAATTTTGAGTTTTTGCCAGAAGAAAAATCGCAGATGTGTGCTTGTTTGTATTGATTTATTTATGTTTTTCATTGGTAATCATATCGAGTCAATGGTTCTGAAATATCAAGAAAGGACTCATTTGAGCCTAAAGTAAAAGTTTTGTTGCTCTCTGTAAGTGATTAAGAAGATTAGACGGAAACTAGCCCCTCCTCCTACTCCCTTTTCCCCCAAAGACATATGATTCGAATTTTGAAATAGCAATTTTGATCAGCATGTTTCAAAGGCTCAATAAATATACCTCTGGAGATGAAAAGACCACCCACAGCCCCTGGGCAAAGGGCTGTAAGTCATGAGATTTTTCCCATGGTTTACGCATAGTACTTGTTATTTGGAAGTATACAGACATTTTTTTTTCTGGGGGGGGGGGTTGCGGGGAAGATTTTCAGTAGGGGCAATTTACAATGAGAAGGGAAGTTCCCAGGAAGGAAATTTCAAGGGAAATTTTTACACGTGGAGGATTTGCCAAAAATCCTCTATGAAATTCTCTTATTCGTCTTACTTTTTCTTTGGTGACTCGATTTTAGAATGTTCCAAGGCAATTTTCAAGGGGAAATTTTCAATGAGTTGGAATTGTCTGGGAGATCTTTTCGTGAAGGGATTTTCCGTGGGAGAAATTTTTCATGCGAAAATTTTCCGTGGGGGAAAATTTCCAATTTAGGGGGAGGGAGATATTTAAGGAAAATTTTCTACGGTGGGAATTTTTCCGGTAGAGTTTAAAAAACGATCAGAAACTTAATTAAAACCAAATTTATTTCAAATGCAAGTAGGCTAAGGAGAATTATCCAGATGGAGTTATCCACTGGAAATTTTGTTGGGTAATTTTTAGTGAGGATGGAATTGTCTGGGGTGGGGGAGTTGTTTACTCAGGAGGAACAATACATTGAGGAATTTTCCATGGGTGGACTTTCCATGAAGGAGGAAAAGGTATTTCTGGTATTTTTTTTAAAACCATCAAAAATTAAACAAAACATCAGTTTTTTCAACTGAAAGTAAGGAGCAAAATTGAAATTTAAAACAAATAGGAATTATTCCGTATATGAGGGGAAATAATACCCCGATCTTTAATTAGAATAAAGAAGCTTTTAAAAGTACAAAAAACACTTGAACATAATGAGCAAGATTTTGAGGAGGGAAAGCTCCCCTCGTATACGGAATAATTTCTGTTCTTTTTAAGTTTTAATGTTGCTCCTTACTTTCAGTCGAAACAACTCGTTTTTTATCTCAAAGGAGTTGTGTATGAAGCGTCGCTTGAAGATTTTCGTAATATTGGTGCTATGTTGGAAGAAAGTATTGCCCTGTTTATTAATCAATCAATTTATTCAAACAGTAAATTTAAATTTATTTAATAGTATTTACCAAACGATAATAGAATTATAATTGATAAGTAATCACAAAAAAAAGTTAACAATCGCATAAGATACATTTAGTTCTCATCAATTGCGTTCGTAAAGATCGAATGTCCTGAATAAGCTTGTTTTAAACAAGCAACATTCATGAAAATATTTTTGGAAGAAAATGAAGAAAGACATCAGAAACACTAAGCTTAATGGTCGCCAAAAAATTCCTCAGTTGGATATTTGTATCATATACCTTTTGGTTGGAACAATACTAAAGAATATTTTTGGTAGCTTTTGAATTCTTGTTTCAATTAAGATTTGCTATATGTTTACCAGAGAAATTGCCTATGGATAGTTCTATGTACCCGGCTTACTGAATGTATTTCATATATTAGGCTGTGCGAAAAGTGTGGTTCAGTCCTGCTTTCTAGGGCTATAATGAGAGAAAAGTTGAGGTGGCTATGGCACGTTCTGTTGATGAAAGATGACAGATTACCAAAGATTGTCATTTTTGCCAACCGTATAAGAATAAACGGAAATAAGGTTGTCCACGGTAGGGGTGGGAGGATGTCATAAAGAAAGATTTAAAGGGAATGGGAACTTCCTGGGAGGGTGTAAAGTTGGAAGCTTTGAATGTATTAGGATGAAGGAGAAGCGTGCATAGCTGTGTCGGCCTCAGGCGGCTTGGTGCTGCGGTGAGCTGTTACTAGTTGTATTAGTTTCACTTAAGTCGTAAGAAACAAATATTTATTTGTTATGAAAACATTGGAAACTGGTTTTCAGTGAATTCAAAGGCTAATATATGAAGTTTTAATGTGACTTAAAATGTGGATTAGAACATTAAAGGTTTCCAAGGTCGTATTAGTAAAAGGCCAAGTTATGAAAAAAAACTGTTCTTAGGCTGTTATTTTCAAAGGATACATACATACTTGTGCGGCGTCTACTTATATCTTTTATGCACAATTGAAAGCGACAAATTATCCACGATGTAAACTTAGTATGCACACTATTAGCATAAAATTATATATCTAGTATAATTGGTAAAACATTCAAAAACAAAAATGCAATAATAACATGTTTTTCTACATATATTTTGCTTATCTGGATAAACTGGTTTCTTTTACAAGACTATTTGCTCATGTAAGATTTTTTTTGAGTGGGGGGGGGGCTCGGTTCCTTATCGTTCCTCCTAGATTTTGGAAAGTATATTTTCTTTGTAGAAGCATTCAAAAATCCAAAAATCCTTGCCCCTCCAGCGACATTTTTGTAATTGGCGCTCCTTCATGCAGCCTCGTGGTGAACAACGACCACTATAGTTACTTCATTACATTTCTTGTCTGAATTAAAGATATTTAAGTTGGGATTAACATTGGAAATGCACAAAGGAAATATAAAGCTGACACAAAATGGTTAAAATCAGTGGCTTGGAGTTTGGGCTACAAATTTGATAAGATCCTTATGAAAATTGAACAATTGTAGCTATGTCGGGAAACATTCAGAGTAAGTAAATAACTCCCTAAATCACACTACTTTTCTATTTACGGAATTTCATCATCAGTCTCTTCATCTTCATCTTATCTAATTTTTCTTTTGATTGTGTGTTTTTTCGTTCTGTTTCTCACCATTGTTCCACCTTTTTTTTACCTGTGGGTTATCAAAAAATATGTAAATATATCCCAGTAAGAAAAATAATTAAAAATTATGATTAGTCCTTGTAAAGTTCTTAAAAATAAAAAAATTGCGTTACACACTGAGGTTTAAAGTGCGAAAATATGGAAAGGTTGTACCACGAAGACTTTCCATAAGAGTCATTGCAATTGTATTGCAATTTTGGAATTTTTTACCAACGAGCATAAGGTTATCAGAAAATGTTAGCCAGTTTAAGAGTAGACTGAAGCACCACCTTCTGGGAAGAGATTAAGTAAACAATTTAAACGGGATGGCTCATTGTCTTTGTTTTTTAAGGAGGATTTTCTTTTTCTCTCTCTCTTCTTCTTTATTTTCCTTTTTTCCCATTTTTTTGTCGCATTTCATTTTTTTGTTAATGAAGTTGGTATTGTTGTTCATTGAATGTTTCAGCCACTACTAACAAGATTTAGACTTTCTAAAGTGGCTGAGGTGGTTCTTTTGTATATTGACGATTTGTATACTAATAGTGTCTCTCTCTCTAAAAAGAAAAACAAAATTGTAATACACCTAGTTTAAACCTTTGAAAAACTGACATAAGTGCGGTTTAATTTTAGATGGCTGACTGCTGCTATATAAACGGATCAAAGTTCAAAACCTTATAAAAATGAAACATTAAAAATATATAAGTAACAATTAAAACGGATAACTGGTACATCTGTCTTAAATGAAAAAGAAAATACATAATGGGTTTTAATCTTAGATGACTGATCATAGTTATGTGAGCATAATAAAAATTCAGATTCAATAAACTAATCAAGATTTTAAACTGAATAGATTAAAAAAAGGCGAACAATTTGACCTTATATCTGAGAACTTCTATCAGCGAAAAAAAAAACTATTCAAAAGTATTACCCCTAGAGGCAGAAAAAACCTTTTAAAAAAGGACTCGGCGACGACAAACTCAAGGAAAACCAAATTGGAATTTATACCCACTGCTCATATATTTAGCTTATTACTTCAAATAAAATAGGCTCTTAGAAATAGTTTGATATCTGTCTTTCAAGCGATATGATCTTGTCTATCTAAAATTTTCTATTGAAGAGTATATACGCTTTTATTGTTAAACGTATAAACATTTCAGCTGTAATAAATATGTTGCGAAGTATAAGTGTGACATAAGAAAGGGGGTTGGGGGATATTTCAGGGCTTTTTGACTCTTATTACCGACCAATGGTGTGTAAAAAGAAAGTTTTTAGGCAGGAGATGTGGCAAAACTATTTCCGTGTAAAAACTACATTTTTTAAATTGTATATATCTGTCTAAAAGGGAATATAGCTTATTAGATAAAAAAGATTCTGAGCATCTTGAGAACCAGGTATGATGCAAGGAAACAAATTGAACCAATCGATAGAGTTTTTGAGCTTAACAATGTAGGTAAGGAAGCTCAGTTGGACTACAATATTTCATTATGCGTTTGGAATTCACGATGTTGATTTGATATTTTAGTTTTCAACATCTTTTTTAGCTCCTGAATGTTGATTATTTCAGATAATAAAGAAACATTTGCATAGTTGTCAAAAATATTTCCAAATATTTAAAACTACGTCCATTTGATTTGAATTAGGATGGCCTTCTAATATTGATATGTGACCTATTTAGGTATTTGGGGAACCCTTGACTCGTCGCTTATCGAAGGGCTTTTGATTACAAAACCCGCTTTTTTTTGTTGTTTTTTTTTGTACTTCTTTCAAATCTTTAAAGTTTTGCATTATTTTTTTTTGGGTGTCGGTAGATGTTTCAATGATGGTATCTACTTTAAGGAATCAAAAATTAGGTTGTAATATTCTTTGTAAGGAAGTTTAGATTTGCAAGATTTCCAGTGTGAATACTTTATAATGGTTTGCGCTTCTCTAATTTTTGTAGACTAAAAGTCAAACTATATTTTTTTAAAGTCAAAATCATCTCTTTACTAACCTACTACCTGATATATTACCTTGTTTACTAAAACTTTTTTTTTGTATTTTGTAGGATGGTAGATGTTGGAGGTCAAAGATCAGAACGAAGGAAATGGATTCATTGTTTTGAGAATGTTACGTCAATTATTTTCTTAGTTGCACTCTCGGAGTATGACCAAATCCTGTACGAATCTGACAATGAGGTATGTCCGGTACATTTTAATGTTTTGGTATACCATTTATATCTAGTTTGCAGTGCAGTTACATTTGCTGACGAGCCAAAATTAAACACGACTACAGCGCCAATTATGTAAGCCCTTCGATTTGAACTTTGTTCAACTTTCAAGCATAAATTTTGTGACAGACCAATCAGAGTTAAGAATGAAGGTGTACTTCTGAAATTGAAAAAGATGGAAGTTTGGAACGGTGGTTTTTAATCTGTAGCATAAATCTAGAAAAATCCCTAATCCTTGCGAATTGTTCTCCCAGTTTAAGGCCTGTCTTTCCCCGAAGATCAACTAAACTTATAGAATACATAAGCAAAGACATGAGCAATATCTCTATTTACAACAACGCTTCATTGTTTTTATTATTTAAGAATTAACGACGCTTCTTGACTACTATGGTTCCTGCGTCGGCCCTGCAGTGCATTCCTGCAGCGTGATTCGATCTCTGGGTCCCGTATTACCAAGCTAAGGTCAAATCCACTGCGCCACCACAGGACAACGCTTCATTGACTAGAAATCAAGATCTAATTTAAACACTGTGCCAATTATGTTTGCTATATTTAATTCCTGAAGTATGCGGCTGACCAATGAGAGTCAACAGTTAAGGTATAATGGAAGCTTGGAACAGTTGTTTTTGTATCTGTAATAGAAATTGAGCAAAGTTGAAAAAAATAGTATTAGTAGATAACAATTGGGAACAAATTGGTGCTGATAACTTCGAAGACCACACTGCCTTTCCATGACGAAAATATAACAGTTCAAAATAGGGATGAAACCTTTTAATCGACAATGAACAGATATAAAATTTTTACTGGATATTTTGAACACATAAACAGTGTTCATCATCAGCAGTAAAACTAAAAGACATCAATAAAAACGTATAGTAATTATATACACTAT